>NC_090028.1:8672098-8867098 GCF_037176765.1 Anolis sagrei | reverse complement strand
TTTGGTTCAATTCCATCATTGGTGGAGTTCAGAATGCTCTTTGATTGTAGGTGGACTATACATCCCAGTAACTACACTTGCCGCACTTGCTCCCTTGCCTGGCCTGCTTTGGGTCCGGAGGCGTGCCTGAAGATCCTGGCGTGTGCACCAAAAGTCACCTCTTCTCCTGACTTTCTCCTCAGCCATTGGGACCGAGAGAGAGAGAGAGAGAGAGAGAGAGAGAGAGAGACAGAGGTGGAGATGCCCACCCTTCCTGAAGGTAGGCACAAAAACAAAGGAGGGAGCGGAGGTGGGAGATACCTCCAGCCGGAGGGGCTCTCTCTCTCTCTCTCTCTCTCTTGGTCCCAATGGCTGAGGAGAAAGTCAGGAGAAGAGGCAACTTTTAGTGCGCACGCTGGGGTCTTCAGACACACCTCTGGACCCAAAGCGGGCCAAGCGCGGTGGCTCCGCCCCTTGGCCCACCCGCGGATTGGGGAGAGGAGAGGAGGCGGGTGGAGCGCCAGGGGATCAGGAAAGGGAGCCGGTCATGGGGAAGGGATCGAACGCGGAGAACGATTGAGCGCCGGCTCTGCTCACGCACCCGGGGTCCAGGTGGAGCAGGAACGAGAGGGGCTAGGTGGGGCTCAAGGGCCCGGCCCCTTTGGGAAGAGGATCGCCCGGCAGTGAGGCAAGGAAGCCGAGGCTCCCCCTGGACTGCTAGGGCTGTTGTGAGTGAGGGGGCGCTCCTCAAGTGGCGGTCGAGGGGCATTTACAGAGGCGCCCCTGGCAAAAAAAAAGTGTTCTGCGACCGCTTACTTCGCGTAATGGACGAGCCGCCCCTGCCAATAGGCATGTGCAACCATGGTTCGAAATGGTTCTAAAGTATTTGCAAAACTAAAGTTCTGGTGGTGAAAACTAGGGGGTCCTGGTGCTTTGCTTCTACAGCAGCTGTTCTCGACCTGGGGGTCGCGACTCCCCGAGGGGTCGCTTGGCCATTTCAAAGGGGTCGCGACGTTGCCTCCTTTGGCCCCACCCTAGAATAGCGGCTCGACCCCAGGGCCACCCTCTTCTCACCCCTTTCAAGGCCTCCGCCGTTGGTGGAAGCCTCAAAAAGTGGCGAGAGGAGTGTGGCGGGAGCAGCAAGTCTTGGTGTTCAGAATGCTCTTTAATGGCAGGTGAACTATAACTCCAAGTAACTGCAAGTCCCAAATGTCAGGGTCTATTTCCCCCAAACTCCACCAGTGTTCACATTTGGACATACTGAATATACATCATTGGTGGAGTTCGGAATGCTCTTTGGTTGTAGGTGAACTATAAATCCCAGCAACTACAACTCCCAAAAGTTAAGGTCTATTTCCCCCAAACTCCACCAGTGTTCACATTTGGACATACTGAGTATCCGTGCCAAGTTTGGTCCAGATCCATCGTTGTTTGAGTCCACAGCACTCTCTGGATGTAGGTGATCTGCAATTCCCACACTCAAGGTCAATGCCCACCAGACCCTTTCAGTATTTTATGTTGGTAATGGGAGTTCTGCATGAACTCCATCATTGGTGGAGTTCGGAATGCTCTTTGGTTGTAGGTGAACTATAAATCCCAGCAACTACAACTCCCAAATGTTAAGGTCTATTTTCCCCAAACTCCGCCGGTGTTCACATTTGGACATACTGAGTATCTGTGACAGGTTTGGTCCAGATCTATCATTGTTTCAGTCCACAGTGCTCTCTGGATGTAGGTAAACTACAACTCCCAAACTCAAGGTCAATGCCCACCAGACCCTTTAAATATTTTATGTTGGTAATGGGAGTTCTGCATGAACTCCATCATTGGTGGAGTTCAGAATGCTCTTTGATTGTAGGTGAACTATAAATCCCTGCAAGTACAACTCCCAAATGTCAAGGTCTATTTTCCCCAAACTCCGCCAAGTTTGGTCCTGATCCATCATTGATTGAGTCCAAAGTGCTCTCTAAATGTAGGTGAACTATAAATCCCAGCAACTACAACTCCCAAATGTCAAGGTCTATTTTCCCCAAACTCTGCCAAATTTGGTCCAGATCCATCATTGATTGAGTCCACAGTGCTCTCTAGATGTAGGTGACTTACAACTCCCAAACTCAAGGTCAATGCCCACCAGACCTTTTCATTATTTTATGTTAGTCATGGGGGTTCTGTATGCCAAGTTTGGTTCAATTCCATTGTTGGTGGAGTTCAGAATGCTCTTTGATTGTAGGTGAACTATAAATCCCAGCAAGTACAACTCCCAAATGTCAAAGTCCACCTTCCCCAAAGTCCATCGATGTTCACATTTGGGCATATTGAGTACTCGTGGCACGTTTGGTCCAGATCTATCATTGTTCGAGTCCACAGTGCTCTCTGGATGTAAATGAACTACAACTCCAAAACTCAAGGTCAATGCCCACCAGACCCTTTCAGTATTTTATGTTGGTCATGGAAGTTCTGTATGCAAAGTTTGGTTCAATGCCATTGTTGGTGAAGTTCATAATGCTTTTTGATTGTAGGTGAACGATAAATCCCAGCAACTACAACTCCCAAATGTCAAGGTCTATTTTCCCCAAACTCCACCTATCCACATGCCCATAATTTTGACCCCAAAACCAGCTTTATACATGAGTGTCCACATTTGGGCATATTGTGTATTTGTGCGAAGTTTGGTCCAGATATATCACTGTTCGAGTCCACAGTGCTCTCTGGATATAGATGAACTACAACTCCCAAACGCAAGGGCCATGCCCACCAGGTCCTTTCAGTATTTTATGTTAGTCATGGGAGTTCTGTGTGCCAAGTTTAGTTCAATTCCATCGTTGGTGGAGTTCAGAAGGCTCTTTGATTGTAGGTGGACTAGAAATCCCAGGGACTACAACTCCCAAATGACAACATAAATCCCCCCCCCCAACCCCACCAGTATTCAAATTTGGCCGTATTGGGCTTTTTTGCCACATGCTCTCCTGTCTTCACAGGTGTTTTGTCCTACAACTCCCAGAAATCAATTTACCAGCTGTTGTTGGTCTCTTGTCAAAGGCTTTCATGGCTGGAATCACTGGGTTGCTGTGAGTTTTCTGGGCTGTATGGCCATGTTCCAGAAGCATTCTCTCCTGACATTTCTCCTGCATCTATGGCAGGCATCCTCAGAGATTATGAGGTCTGTTGGAAACGCACGTGGGGTTTATGTATCTGTGGAATAATATCCAGTTTGGGAGAAAGAACTCTTGTCTGTTGGAGGTAGGAGTGAATGTTTCAATTGGCCACCTTGATTAGCATTGAATGGCCTAGCAGTTTCAAGGTCTGGCTTGTTAGTGCCTGGGGGAATCCTTTGTTGGGAGGTGATTCGCTGGCCCTGATTGTTTCTTGTTTGGAACTGCTAGGCTATTCAAGGATGTCTGCCATAGCTGCAGGTGAAACGTCAGGAGAGAATGCTTCTGGAACATGGGTTGTTGTAGGTTTTTCGGGCTATATGGCCATGTTACAGAAGCATTCTCTCCTGACGTTTCACCTGCATCTATGGCAGGCATCCTCATAGGTTGTGAGGTCTGTTGTTGAAGGCTTTCATGGCTGGAATCACTGGGTTGCTGTGAGTTTTCCGAGCTGTATAGATGTGTTCTAGAAGCATTCTCTCCTGACATTTTGCCTACATCTATGGCAGGCATCCTCATAGATTGTGAGGTCTGTTGTTGAAGGCTTTCATGCCTGGAATCACTGGGCTGCTGTGAGTTTTCCGGGCTGTATGGCCATGTTCCAGAAGCATTCTCTCCTGACGTTTCACCTACATCTATGGCGGGCATCCTCAGAGGTTATGAGGTCTGTTGGAAATGAGGCAAGTGGGGTTTATGTATCTGTGGAAGGTCAAGGGTGGGAGAAAGAACTCTTGTCTGTTGGAGGTAGGTATGGCCACCTTGATTAGCATTGAATAGCTTAGCAGTTTCAAGTTCTGGCTTCTTACTGCCTGGGGGAATCCATTGTTGGGAGGTGATTAGCTGGCCCTAATTGTTTCTTGTCTAGAACTGCTAGGCCATTCAAGGATGCCTGTCATAGATGCAGGCAAAACATCAGGAGAGAATGCTTCTGGAACATGGGTTGTTGTAGGTTTTTCGGGCTATATGGCCATGTTCTAGAAGCATTCTCTCCTGACGTTTCACCTTCATCTATGGCAGGCATCCTCATAGGTTGTGAGGTCTGTTGTTGACCTTACAACCTCTGAGAATGCCTGCCAAAGATGCAGGCAAAACATCAGGAGAGAATGCTTCTGGAACATGGTCAAACAGCCCGAAAGACTTACAGCAACCCAGAATTGGGATTCTCTGCCTCTCCACCTCCAATGTTTACCACCCGCGGTAAATAGTAATCGAGGTACAGTCTTGCAAAACATTGTAAGTTACCATCAGCTTATTGCCTTCTCCAAGTAGAAGACATAGGAATATATGTGTATATAGAAGCAATTGTACCCAATAATGAGAAACAACACGATGTTATGTATGTACAGTTCAATAGCGAAGCAAAAACCAACAACAACACTAGTGGTCTAGTTCAATTTTCTATACATTCTTGCATCTTTGTACGACAACAATAAGAACTAGATTCTTTGTCTCGCATTTAGATGCGCCGAGATTCTTGGGGACTTTTCGGGGGATAGTTTCTGAACCCAACTTTGTCCGAGTTTACCATCTTTGGAGATTTTCCATTTTTAACTCTCAATGGGGAAAAAATTCAACCGTAGTCACTTTCTGGATTAGCCATAACCAGTGTTGTTTGTTGCCACTGAATCATCTTGTGGGTCAAACTTTGAGAACACAAATCGGTCGGGAAGTGTATTTCTTTGCCTTCTTCTTAGTGCATTGACCTAGTGCCTTCAGATGCTTTGATATGCTTTGGAAAATGTAGACTCCCGTGAGAGGGCAAATGCAAGGAAGAGACTCTTTACTCCAGGGAAAGGTGTTTGAAAAGAAAAGGAAATGCCATGTAGCCATCATCAGATACTTCCCCGTAATTTGCAAATATTATATACTAGCTTGGGGACCCGGCGCTGCCCGGGTTATTTGAGAAAGGAATTGTGTATAAAGGTTGGTCTGTATCAGTTATTTATACGGCTCACAGTGGTCTCAGGAAGAGTTAATGAAGGTACTGCTAATCCCATCATCTGTGGCCCATCCTCCTCCAAACTGCAGCATGATGGAGAGTGGGTCATGGGGACTCTGTGTGCCAAGTTTGGTCTTTATTGGTCATTGTTGGGGGCCGCAGTGGTCTGTGGGAACCAAAGGGTTTGAAAGTACTATAAATCCCATCATGCATTGTGTGCCCTCCCCCAAACCTCACCAGGATGTAAAAGGTGTCATGAGGGTTATGTGTGCCAAGTTTGGTCTTGTTCAGTCATTGGATGAGGGTCGCAGCGGTCTCGGAAAGCGAGTGGAGGTACTTCAAGTCCCAGTTATTTATATGGCTCGCAGTGGTCTCAGGAAGAGTTAGTTAAGGTACTGTGAATACCATCATCTGTGGTCCATCCTCCTCCAAACTGCAGCATGATGGAGAGTGGGTCATGGGGGCCCTGTGTGCCAAGTTTGGTCTTTATTAGTCATTGTTGAGGGCCGCAGTGGTCTGTGGGAACTGAAGGGTTTGAAAATACTATAAATCCCATCATGCATTATGTACCCTCCCCCAAACCTCACCAGGATGTCAAAGGGGTCATGGGGGTTATGTGTGCCAAGTTTGGTCTTGTTCAGTCATTGGATGAGGGTCGCAGCGGTCTCGGAAAGCGAGTGGAGGTACTTCAGGTCCCATCATCCATGGTCTGACTTCCTCCAAACAGCAGTAGGATGTAGAGTGGGTCACGGGGGCTCGGTGTGTCAAGTTTGGTCTTCATCGGTCTTTGTTGGGGGCCACAGTGGTCCCTGTTTGAAAGTACTACAAATCCCATAATACATGGCCCACCGCCCCCAAACCGTACCAGGACGTAAAGGGATTCATGGGGGTTAGGTGTGCCAAGTTTGGTCCAGTTGCGTCACCTGTGTTGCTCACAGTGGCTTGTGAAAGTGGCAGCCAGTCAGAAAGCTGCCACATTCACTTCCGTCCTTCCGTCCTTCCGCCCTCCGCACACATACATACATACAAACATTCACTTTTATTATATATATAGATATAGATGTATCATATGTGTAGATCCTTAAACTCTAGAGTTATTTTCTATGATATGGAATAGAATCAAAGCCTAACGGGTACGGCACTTGGGTTGTGAAGCTCATGCCAGTCTCCCAAATATCCCAGTTGTCATTCCATCAACTACTCTGGAACGAATGCATTTAAGTGTTGCCAAATGCTCTTTCTTCTCTTATCTTGAACCTGTGAGATGGCAATGTACTATTTTGACTCCGAGGATTGTTTCTGGAATTGTATTGACTCGGTCTGGATGGTTGGCCAGTCCTACCTTTCCCATCTCTGGGAAGATAGATGAAGCTGGAGATGTGCTCCATCAAGTATTGATGATCACCAGGTCTTGTGCTAGAACAGGCTTCTCCCAATCCAGAACCCTCCATCATCCCTGTCCATTGGCTACATAGACAGGGGCAGATGGGAGTAGTAGTACCAACTAACCCTTCAGAGGACCTTCAGAGGACTATATTCCCTACTCCCTTGGAGTAGGGAATATAGATGAAGCTAGAGATGGGCTCAATTGGGTATTGAGCAGCCAATCCAACACACTCCATCATCCTTTGGAGTAGGGAATATAGATGAAGCTAGAGATGGGCTCAATTGGGTATTGAGCAGCCAATCCAACACACTCCATCATCCTTTGGAGTAGGGAATATAGATGAAGCTAGAGATGGGCTCAATTGGGTATTGAGCAGCCAATCCAACACACTCCATCATCCTTTGGAGTAGGGAATATAGATGAAGCTAGAGATGGGCTCAATTGGGTATTGAGCAGCCAATCCAACACACTCCATCATCCTTTGGAGTAGGGAATATAGATGAAGCTAGAGATGGGCTCAATTGGGTGTTGAGCAGCCTTCTCCCAATCCCTCATGCTCCATCATCCCTGTCCATTGACTACATGGGTAGGGGCCAATGGGAGTAGTAGTACCAACCCTTCAGAGGACCTTCAGAGGACTATATTCCCTACTCCCTTGGAGAAGGGAATACAAATGAAGCTAGAGATGGGCTCAATTGGGTATTGAGCAGCCTTCTCCCAATCCCTCACGCTCCATCATCCCTATCCATTGACTACATGAGTAGGGGTGATGGGAGTAGTAATACCAATCCTTCAGAGGACCTTCAGAGGACTATATTCCCTACTCCCTTGGAGTTGGGAATATAGATGAAGCTAGAGATGGGCTCAATTGGGTATTGAGCAGCCTTCTCCCAATCTCTCACACTCCATCATCCCTGTCCATTGGCTACATAGGCAGGGGCAGATGGGAGTAGTAGTACCAACCCTTCAGAGGACTCTGGGCTGGGAAAGGCTTCTCTAGAGTAGGGAATAGAAATGAAACTAGAGATGTGCTCCATCGGATATTGATGATCATTAGGTCTTGTGCTAGAACAGGTTTCTCGCAATTCAGGACCTTCCATCATCCCTATCCATTGACCACATGGGTAAAGGATGATGGGAGTAGTAGTACCAACCCTTCAGAGGACTCTGGGCTGGGAATGGCGTCTCTAGAGTAGGGAATATAAATGAAGTTGGAGATGTGCTCAGTTGGGTACTGAGCAGACTTCTCCCAATCCCTCACGCTCCATCATCCCTGCCCATTGACCACCTGGGTAAGGGGTGATGGGAGTAGTAGTACCAACCCTTCAGAGGACTCTGGGCTGGGAATGGCTTCTCTAGAGTAGGGAATAGAAATGAAATTGGAGATGTGCTCAGTTGGGTATTGAGGAGACTTCTCCCAATCCCTCACGCTCCATCATCCCTGCCCATTGACCACCTGGGTAAGGGATGATGGGAGTAGTAGTACCAACCCTTCAGAGGACTCTTGGCTGGGAAAGGCTTCTCTACAGTAGGGAATAGAAATGAAGCTGGAGATGTGCTCAGTTGGGTACTGAGCAGCCTTCTCCCAATCCCTCATGCTCCATCATCCCTGTCCATTGACCACATGGGTAGGGGCTGATGGGAGTAGTAGTACCAACCCTTCAGAGAACTCTTGGCAGGGAAAGGCATCCCTAGAGTAGGGAATATAGATGAAGCTAGAGAAGGACACTACCCACCAAATCCTTCCAGTATTTTCTGTTGGTCATGGGAGAACTGTGTGTCAAGTTTGGTTCAATTCCATCGTTGGTGGGGTTCAGAATGTTCTTTGATGGTAGACGAACTATAAATCCCAGCAACTACAACTCCCAAATGATAAAATCAATTTTTTTTTGAGTGAAGGACATACATTGGGTTGTTAGGTGTCTTGTGTCCAAATTTGGTATCAATTCGGCCTCATGTAAGCCGCACCGAGTCTCTTGGGGAGATCGTAGCGGGATACAAATAAAGTTATTATTATTATTATTATTATTATTATTATTATTATTAGTTCAGTAGTTTTTGAGTTCTGTTAATCCCACAAACGAACATTACATTTTTATTTATATAGATTAAATTTTCAGGGCTCCAAACTCTAGTGATACCAATAATAAGGCAAATCAAATCAAAATATTTATTTCAGTCATTGACCAGCACAGGAAATAGTGTCACATTTCCAGACAAACCTGGCATGTTTGGTACATTAAAAATATAAATATAACTACTAAAAACACAATATGGGTGAGGGAGCAGAAGGGGGGACAGGGTGAAAACATACAATGCCCAGATAGATCACCCAATTTTAGATTCAGAGAAGAAGATTACTGGACACACAGTTGACTTTTGGGACTAGTCATTCCCTGGTGGATTTTGTATGCTGCTGCACAGAACTTTGCGACATTGTAGGTTGTAGCTGAATTAGTATCTGCAAGTAGCAGGGAGGTATAAAATTGTCCTGAATGGCCTGGGTGCTTGTCTATCAGAGGTAAGATAAGCCTGGCACGGGTATCCCTGTAGAACGGGCACTGAAGGAGCACATGTTAGGGCTGGGCAATTCGTTTCGTTAATTCGTAATTCGTTAAAAAATTCGTTAATTTTTGAATTACAAAACGATTACAAAACTTATTTTTAAACCTGGAAGTGTTTTTAAATATTGAAACGGCAGGCGCCAAAAAATTTTGTATTTCCGTCCATTTCGGAAATACGTAAGATGGCCGCCTGGCTTGCTGGGAGCTCTCCTCTCTCGGCGCCGGCTGAGCAAGCGAGCGAGAGGCGAGCGAGAGGGCGAGCGGCGAGCGAGAGGGCGAGCGGCGAGCGAGAGGGCGAGCGGCGAGCGAGAGGGCGAGCGGCGAGCGAGAGGGCGAGCGGCGAGCGAGAGGGCGAGGGCGAGTGGTGAGCGAGAGGGCAAGCGGCGAGCGAGAGGGCGAGGGCGAGCGGCGAGCGAGAGGGCGAGGGAGAGGGCGAGCGGCGAGCGAGAGGGCGAGGGCGAGCGGCGAGCGAGAGGGCAAGCGAGAGGGCAAGCGGCGAGCGAGAGGGCGAGGGCGAGCGAGAGGGTGAGCGGCGAGCGAGAGGGCGAGCGAGAGGGCGAGCGGCGAGTGAGAGTGCGAGGGCGAGCGGCGAGCGAGAGGGTGAGCGAGAGGGCGAGCGAGAGGGCGAGCGAGAGGGCGAGGGCGAGCGAGAGGGTGAGCGGCGAGCGAGCGGCGAGCGAGAGGGCCCGCCAGAGTGAGTGCCTGCCTTCCCTCAATAATAATTTCTCCTCCCTATTCTACTAAATTAATAATTAAATTTAAAAAATATTTAAAAAATATTGAAAAAAAAAGGGCACCATCTTTACAAAATGTTTTGTAAATATTTGCGAAATTTCGTAAATACCGAACTTTTTTTTTGGAAAGTTTTGTAATTATTTTAAATATCGAAACAAAAAAACACCCCAATTACAAATCGATTTTAGAAACAAATTTTTGCGTTGTTACCCAGGCCTAGCACATGTTCTATTGTTTCCACATGACCCGAGTCACAGGGGTAGAGTCTCTCTGGGAAAGGGATCTTCCGGTAGCGGCCTTCGAGTACAGCTGATGGGAGAGCGTGGCATCGGGCCAGGGTGGAAGCCCTCCGATGAATAGGAACCTCTAAGTATGTTAAATATGCCATAGGGGAGGCAAGGTATCTGCTGTCTTCACTGATAAGGAAGGTTGGAACCGAGGCCAGATCTAGTTGGCGCTCTGTGTCTGTGATACGTTGTTTAATAAGTGCTTTGGCTTGATTGTAATCCATAGCTAATAGTAGACCTGGAGAAAATCCCAATGAGGAGATTTTGGATGCTACCGCCTGCTTCCATGTGGATTGGAAGTCATCCTTCATGGTTAGTGGGGCAAGACCAAAGGGTGCACGGGATAGTCTGAGCCAGAGGTTGAGTATGGCCACCCACACCCTGGCCTCCACTCTCATAAAGCCCGTCTCTAGTCACAGGGTGGCATTAGAAACACATTTAGGGACCTGCAAGGCCGGTCTCAGAAACTTGGACTGAACCACCTCTAATGGGGCAAAACTGGGGAAGGGGCCCAGCTGAGCCCCATACAAGAGTTGGGCTAATGACTTGGCTTCAAACAGCTTGAGCGCTGCCGGTGTGAAGTGGCCCCCTCTTGTCCTAAGATATTTAAGAATGGCAATTGAGCTCCCCTGCGCGGTGTTGGAGACTTGATCCCCATGAGCTCTTGATCCCCATGAGGGAGGAGGGAGCAAGCTTGTTTTCTGCTTCCTTGGAGACTAGGACGCGGAACAATGGCTTCAAACTACAAGAGAGGAGATTCCATCTGAACATGAGGAAGAACTTCCTGACTGTGAGAGCCGTTCAGCAGTGGAACTCTCTGCCCCGGAGTGTGGTGGAGGCTCCTTCTTTGGAAGCTTTTAAGCAGAGGCTGGATGGCCATTTGTCAGGGGTGATTTGAATGCAATATTCCTGCTTCTTGGCAGGGGGTTGGACTGGATGGCCCATGAGGTCTCTTCCAACTCTTTGATTCTATGATTCTATGATTCTGCTACCATTAGATTGGAAAACTACACCTAGATATTTGAAGGATGTAACTTGTTCAATTTTATGGCCATCTATGCTCCAAGAGTAAGTCCTGGGCCTATTAGCAAAAGCCATGATTTTGGTTTTATTGTAATTGAGTTGGAGCTGATCTGTGTTGCAATGTTGTATTAATGCTCTCAGAGCTCTTTTGAGCCCAATGGGTGTTCTAGAGAGTACAGCAGCAGCATCTGCATCAAGCAGGATGGAGATGTGTCTTCCCGCCAGCATAATAAGGCAAAAAAAGTAACGAAAAGGCCAGCGATACTCATTTAATTGGACCCACGGAAACGTTTGTTGGAAAGTGTTGGTCTTGCGACTAGTTTGTCTCATTAGTCCTAGATATCTAATATTCTTTGGGGAATTTCCAAACAATAATAGAAGTCCAGGCTCAACTCGCTATGCAGCGAGCAGAATCGATAAGCCAAAGATTTTCAAGGAAAGCAAAATAAGGATTTGTGGAGATAAATGGGAGGCAACTAACAGCATTCCCAAGGCAGCTTTTTGCTCCTCTTTAATTCTTTACCAACCCAAGAACGTCAACGCTCTGTGCTATTAAAGGAAGCCACGCACTGCAAGCAAATCATCTTCGAGAATATACTCAGGGACCCACTTACCTGGGAATAAGAACACAAGTAAGATTGGCTTTCGAGTAGATCTGTGAGCATTTGCATGGTCAGTTGTCAAGGGGTTGCGGTGCAAAATCTTAATTTCCATCTGCATTAGGTATCTGCTATCCATGGTTCTAAAGTAGTGGGTTGTTGTAGGTTTTTTCGGGCTATATGGTCATGTTCTAGAAGCATTCTCTCCTGACATTTTGCCTGCATCTATGGCAAGCATCCTCAGAGGTAGTGGGTCTGGAGAACAAGCCCTATCAAGGGTCTGGAGAACAAGCCCTATGAGGAGCGGCTTAGGGAACTGGGCATGTTTAGCCTGAAGAAGAGAAGGCTGAGAGGAGATATGATAGCCATGTATAAATATGTGAGAGGAAGCCACAGGGAGGAGGGAGCAAGCTTGTTTTCTGCTTCCTTGGAGACTAGGACGCGGAACAATGGCTTCAAACTACAAGAGAGGAGATTCCATCTGAACATGAGGAAGAACTTCCTGACTGTGAGAGCCGTTCAGCAGTGGAACTCTCTGCCCCGGAGTGTGGTGGAGGCTCCTTCTTTGGAAGCTTTTAAGCAGAGGCTGGATGGCCATTTGTCAGGGGTGATTTGAATGCAATATTCCTGCTTCTTGGCAGAATGGGGTTGGACTGGATGGCCCATGAGGTCTCTTCTAACTCTTTGATTCTATGATTCTATGATTCTAGTGAGGTCTGTTGGAACTAGGAAAATGGCTTTATATATCTTTGGAATGACTAGGCTGGGACAAAAAACTCTTGTCTGTTGGAGCTAGGTGTGAATGTTTCAACTGTCCACCGTGATTAGCATTTGATGGCCTGGCAGTGCCTGGGGCAATCTTTTGCTGAGAGGTGATTAGATGTACTTACAAAACTAAAGTTCTGCAGGTGAAAACTAGGGGGCGCTAGTGCATTGCTTCAACAGTGTTACTAAAATTCTGGTGGTGAAACTTACAGAACTCTAACACGACTTTCAAAATTTCATTATAAATGGCCGTTCCTAATAGGTTAGAATCATAGAATCATATAGTTGGAAGAGACCTCATGGGCCATCCAGTCCAACCCCATTCTGCCAAGAAGCAGGAATATTGCATTCAAATCACCCCTGACAGATGGCCATCCAGCCTCTGTTTAAAAGCTTCCAAAGAAGGAGCCTCCACCACACTCCGGGGCAGAGAGTTCCACTGCTGAATGGCTCTCACAGTCAGGAAGTTCTTCCTAATGTTCAGATGGAACTCCTTTCTTGTAGTTTGAAGCCATTGTTCTGCGTCCTAGTCTCCAGGGAAGCAGAAAACAAGCTTGCTCCCTCCTCCCTGTGACTTCCTCTCTCACATAGGTTCTGTCATAAAAATCACCAATAATGAAATAGTAATGAAATTTTGAAAGTTTTGTTAGAGTTCTGAAATTTTCACCACCCGAACTTTAGCAACACTGCAGAAGCAAAGCTCCAGCGCCCCCTAGTTTTCACAACCAGAACTTTAGTTTTCTAAGTACTTTAGAATCAGTTAGAACCATGGATTGCACATGCTAATCTGCATTTTAGATGGGTTAGACGGGTTAAAAACTGTCTATACCACTCTTTTTGAGGTTAGCTTTGAGCCCATCTTGAAATCTCTTTTCCTGCCCACCAACATTCCATTTTCCGTTCTTGAGTTCGGAGTAGAGTAACTGCTTTGGGAGACGGAGATCGTGCATTCGGACAATGTGGCCAGTCCAGCGGAGTTGATGGCGGAGGACCATCGCTTCAAAGCTGGTGGTCTTTGCTTCTTCCAGCATGCTGACATTTCCCCGCCTGTCTTCCCAAGAGATTTGCAGGATTTTTCGGAGGCAACACTGATGGAATCGTTCCAGGAGTTGCGTGTGACGTCTGTAGACAGTCCAAGTTCTGTAGGCATGTAACAGGGTTGGGAGAACAATAGCTGTAGTTCTGAATACAGGTGAGCGAAACAGCAGAAATCTGTACTGTGCATTGTCGAAGGTTTTCATGGCTGGAATGACTGGGTTATTGTAGGTTTTTCGGGCTATATGGCCATGTTCTAGAAGCATTCTCTCCTGATGTTTCGCCTGCATTTACGGCAAGCAGCCTCAGAGGTTGTGACCCACAACCAACTCTGTGATTCTATGATTCATACAAGGAAAAATCCAGTTCATATACAGGAGCAACAAGGGTGTCGTTGTGTTAGTCTTGGGGATGGGCTTCCAGTTACAGAGTTTAGGATTTTTTTTTTATTTATCGTGTCATCAGCAACCACACCATTGTATTACATTTCTAAAAGAACAAAACAAACAAACAGATACAAAAAACACAGATTTTGCAAGCTTGGTAGTTGATTAAATGTCCTTTGACCAGCATCTGGCCACTTGGAGTGCCTCTGGTGTTGCTGCAAGAAGGTCCTCCATTGTGTATGTAGCAGGACTCAGGTTGCATTGCAGCAGGTGGTCAGTGGTGTGCTCTTCTCCACACTCGCATGTCATGGGTTTTACTTTGTGGCCCCATTTCTGAAGGTTGGCTCTGCATCTCGTGGTGCCAGAGCGCAGTCTGTTCAGCGCCTTCCAAGTTGCTCAGTCTTCTGTGTGCCCAGGAGGGAGTCTCTCATTTAGTATCAGCCATTGATTGAGGTTCTGGGTTTGAGCCTGCCACTTTTGGACTCTCGGTTGCTGAGGTGTTCCAGCGAGTGTCTCTGTAGATCTAAGAAAACTATTTCTAGATTTAAGTCGTTGGCGTGCTGGCTGATACCCAAACTATGGATGAGCTGGAGATGTCTCTGCCTTGGTCCTTTCACTATTGGCTGCTACTTCCCGGTGGATGTGAATATCGGGTACCACCTTTTCTATTTTTGGGAAGATGCCCAGGGGGGAGTCTCTCATTTGGTATTAGCCATTGATTGAGGCTCTGAGTTTGAGCCTGCCACTTTTGGACTCTTGCTTGCTGAGGTGTTCCAGCGGGTGTCTCTGTCGATCTTAGAAAACTATTTCTTGATTTAAGTCGTTGGCGTGCTGGCTGAAACCCAAACAAGGGATGAGTTTGAGATGTCTCCACCTTGGTCCTTTCACTATTGGCTGCTACTTCCTGGCGGATGTGAATTTCGGGTACCACCTTTTCTATTTTTGGGAAGATGCCCAGGGGGGAGTCTCTCATTTGGTATTGGCCATTGATTGAGGCTCTGAGTTTGAGCCTGCCACTTTTGGACTCTCGTTTGCTGAGGTGTTCCAGCAGGTGTCTCTGTAGATCTTAGAAAACTATTTCTTGATTTAGGTCGTTGGCGTGCTGGCTGATACCCAAACAGGGGATGAGCTGGAGATGTCACTGCCTTGGTCCTTTCACTATTGGCTGCTACTTCCCGGCGGATGTCAGGTGGTGCAATACCGGCTAAGCAGTGTAATTTCTCCAGTGGTGTAGGGCGCAGACACCCTGTGATAGTGCGGCATGTCTCATTAAGAGCCACATCCACTGTTTTAGTGTGGTGAGATGT
The DNA here is from genome assembly GCF_037176765.1 of Anolis sagrei. NCBI lineage: Eukaryota > Metazoa > Chordata > Lepidosauria > Squamata > Anolidae > Anolis > Anolis sagrei. The sequence continues at coordinate 8,851,940 of NC_090028.1, read as the reverse complement.
GTTCCACACTGGGCATGCATACTCAGCAGCAGAATAGCACAGCGCAAGGGCAGATGTCTTCACTGTATCTGGTTGTGATCCCCAGGTTGTGCCAGTCAGCTTTCGTATGATATTGTTTCTAGCACTCACTTGCTGAGATGTTCTGGCGAGTGTCTCTGTCAATCTAAGAAAACTATTTCTAGATTTAAGTAGTTGGCGTGCTGGTTGATACCCAAACAAGGGATGAGCTGGAGATGTCATTGCCTTGGTCCTTTCACTATTGGCTGCTACTTCCTGGTGGATGTGAATTTCGGGTACCACCTTTTCTATTTTTGGGAAGATTCCAGGATGTTAGGAGAGTGGCCAGTTTGGATTCGTAATTCTCGATCCAGAGGTATGTTTCCATTTCGGGAAATTATCTTCTCAAAAACAGAATGGGGGGAGGACCTGAAATTTGAAACAAAAACCGAACGAAAACAGAATGGATTCCTGCCATTTTCCACCCCACTAGTTCTGAAATGCTCTGCAGTTGGCATGACTGAAGTAGCTTCTGTCTTCCGTACGAGAGTTGTCTTCTCTTCCTTTCTCCTCCTTCTCTCTTTCCAACACAATTTGTAGGGCAATGTCTTCTCCCATCCTTTCTTTTCATGCTTTCTGATCCTTACAAAGTGATCAACCAAAAGCCCGGATCCGGTCATCATTGTGCCCAAGGGATTGGGGACGCTTTTGTCAGAACTGGGACAGTCCGCATTGAGCTGTTTAGTCTGTCTGAGTCAATACATATCAGTCCAGATCTCAGAGTTCGGAGACGCAGCCTGTCTGTCCAAACTAGCCGAAGGGAAGTAGACTTCAAACCTGTAATATAAATATCCAGACATTGACCTCATTGACAACACAGATTCCATTACGAAAAAAACCCTGGTATTACCGACGCGGTCATTTCCCTCTATCCTTAACCTGCACATGTTTTAACTATGAATCTCTGTCTTTTTAAATATTGTATTAATAGGTTTAGAAAGCCTAAAAAAAACCATTTTTTTTATTTCAATGATTTTTTCTGTATCGTATCCTTCTAAAAAAAAATACTAATGTTTTTATATGGTAAGCACATACAAACCTTCTGGCATTTTTGTTATTATGATTATATATAAATATATATATTAAAGAAAGCCAATTGAAAATGGTTCCGCCCGTTTATTTGTGTGTATCAAAACAAAAAGAGTGTATGATTCCTTTACAAAAAATTAATAGTAATGACGGTATGCACATCACTAGAAGGGATGCTGCAGGGCCAGATCAACTACACCCAAGAGTACTGAAGGAACTAGCGGAAGTCATTTCGGAACCATTGGCAACCATCTTTGAGAGTTCTTGGAGAACGGGAGAAGTTCCAGCAGATTGGAGGAGGGCCAATGTGGTCCCAATCTTCAAGAAGGGAAAAAAGGATGACCCAAACAACTACCGTCCGGTCAGCCTCACGTCGATACCGGGCAAGATTCTGGAAAAGATTGTTAAGGAAGCGGTCTGCAAACACTTAGAAACAAATGCAGTCATCGCTAATAGTCAACATGGATTTATCAAAAACAAGTCATGCCAGACTAATCTGATCTCTTTCTTCAATAGAGTTACAAGCTGGGTAGATGCGGGGAATGCCGTGGATGTAGCGTACCTGGATTTCAGTAAGGCCTTCGACAAGGTCCCCCATGACCTTCTGGCAAGGAAACTAGTCCAATGTGGGCTAGGCAAAACTACGGTGAGGTGGATCTGTAATTGGTTAAATGGACGAACCCAGAGGGTGATTCTCCCCAATGCTTCCTCTTCATCTTGGAAAGAAGTGACAAGTGGAGTGCCATCAGCAGGGTTCCCCCCTGGGCCCGGTCCTGTTCAACATCTTTATTAATGACTTAGATGAAGGGCTAGAAGGCAGGATCATCAAGTTTGCAGACGACACCAAATTGGGAGGGATAGCCAATACTCCAGAGCACAGGAGCAGAATTCAAAACGATCTTGACAGATTAGAGAGATGAATGGCCAAAACTAACAAAATGAAGTTCAACAGGGACAAATGCAAGATACTCCACTTTGGCAGAAAAAATTAAATGCAAAGATACAGAATGGGTGACGCCTGGCTCGAGAGCAGTACGTGTGAAAAAGATCTTGGAGTCCTCATGGACAACAAGTTAAACATGAGCCAACAATGTGATGTGGCGGCAAAAAAAGCCAAAGGGATTTTGGCCTGCCTCAATAGGAGCATAGTGTCTAGATCTAAGGAAGTAATGCTACCCCTCTATTCCGCTTTGGTTAGACCACACCTGGAATATTGTGTCCAATTCTGGAGAGATATTGACAAGGTGGAAAGTGTCCAGAGGAGGGCGACTAAAATGATCAAGGGTCTGGAGAACAAGCCCTATTAGGAGCGGCTTAAGGAGCTGGGCATGTTTAGCCTGAAGAAGAGAAGGCTGAGAGGAGATATGATAGCCATGTATAAATATGTGAGAGGAAGCCACAGGGAGGAGGGAGCAAGCTTGTTTTCTGCTTCCTTGGAGACTAGGACGCAATGGAACAATGGCTTCAAACTACAAGAGAGGAGATTCCATCTGAACATGAGGAAGAACTTCCTGACTGTGAGAGCCGTTCAGCAGTGGAACTCTCTGCCCTGGAGTGTGGTGGAGGCTCCTTCTTTGGAAGCTTTTAAGCAGAGGCTGGATGGCCATCAGTCAGGGGTGATTTGAATGCAATATTCCTGCTTCTTGGCAGAAAGGGGTTGGACTGGATGGCCCATGAGGTCTCTTCCAACTCTTTGATTCTATGATTCTATGATTCCCACTTCTAATGGCGCTGAAAGGAATTAATGGTTGATGTGGATGGAATAATAAAATGTTGAAGCTTGAAAAGGATAAACAGTAGGCTTGGGCAATCCATGGTTCTAAATGGTTCTAAAGTACTTACAAAACTAAAGTTCTGGTGGTGAAAATTTCAGAACTCTAACAAAACTTTCAAAATTTAATTATTATTTCATTATTGGTGATTTTAATGACAGAACCAATTAGGAACTGCCGTTTATTATGAAATTTTGAGAGTTTTGTTAGAGTTCTGAAATTTTCACCACCAGAACTTTAGTTTTGTAAGTACTTTAGAACCATTTAGAACCATGGATTGCCCAAGCCTAATAAACAGACTGTATTGTTGAAGGCTTTCATGGCCGGAATCACTGGGTTGTTGTAGTTTTTTTCGGGATATATGGCCATGTTCTAGAGGCATTCTCTCCTGATGTTTCGCCTGCATCTATGGCAAGCATCCTCAGAGGATGCTTGCCATAGATGCAGGCGAAACGTTAGGAGAGAAAGCCTCTAGAACATGGCCATATAGCCCGAAAAACCTACAACAACCTGATAAACAGACTCTTCTGTCTACTCTGGATTCCACGATACTAGGAAGACAAGACAAATGTGAAAGGAAAGGGTTTGTACTTTCTATTCTCTGGAAAAGGAAAGGAATACCACATACAATAAATGTTGAAATGTTTAAAATTAACTAGGTATCTTTAATTACAAAAATGTGAGTCAAGCACTGAAAGGGTTAAATGGATGCAATGACTCAGCAAAAGCTGCCATTCAATATAATATGGTGTGTCTTGTCACGTTGCCAGGGCTCTGCCTTCTTTAGGTAGAGATTAATCAAACTCCCAGTTTTATCAAACAGTTTAATTAAAACAGCACTTACTTACTTCCTGGCTCTTTATATAGTCTAAAATATAAAATGCAAAGATAGCACGCAGCTACAGAATAAACAAAAACTGATAGCAAAAATAACTTCATAGTCAAAAGGGTCCAGTCCAGTGGTCAAGTGCCAAGAGTTCAATAAACAAAGTCCAGGGATCAAGAGTCTATACCATAATCAAAAGCCAGTCCAAAGGTTCTGTTGGTTATGGTTGGGGGTCACCACAACTTGAGGAATTGTCTTAAGGGGTCATTATGAAGGTTGAGAACCACTAATCTAGGAGATGCTCAACTTGGCACATATATCTCCGACTTCATCACTCCTCTCTGCTCATCAAGTGGTCTTTGACAATCATTCTTTTATCATTCTTTTATCATTCCATCAGCCTTTAAAGTGAATACTTTTCTATGTGCCAGGTATGGAAAAGTGAATACTTTCCCTTTACAGTGAATACTTAACCAACAGGTTCAAGGTTCCAGGATTCCAAGATTACAGGAGACAGGTCAGGACACCAAAAAATCCAACAGACCTGGGGGAAAAACCAGCAGCATCCACCACCAAAATGCAACACTTTTCTCCCAAAGATCAATCCCTAGGTTAACTCCTTAAATCCAGTAACATCCAGCTGCAACCCATCTACTGCACACCTCCACTCCTAATTGCTTTCACCCATGAACTCCCACTTACAGATCACCAAACCCTCTAGAACCAATACATTAACCCTTCCATCACCAACCACCATCAACAGCAGACCATATGACATGTTTGTAGCTTAGAAGGCCTCAGTGTTAGTTTGCCTCAGCGTGAGAGAGGTGTTAGTCTGAGAGACCCCCACAGTGGGAGAGAGACTCAATGAGAGAAAATCCTCAATGAGAGAAAAGCCTCAGTGTTAGTAGACCTCAGTGTGAGAAGCTTCAGTGAGAGAAGCCTCAGTGTGAAGGCCTTGTGTGTGAAGGAAAGCTGCTGTGTGTAAAAAGCTACTATGTGAAGCTCCTGTGTAAGTTCACTGTGAGAAGAGTCTCTGTGAGAGTGAAGCTGTTTACCTGCATGAGAAAGAAGCCCAACATGGAAGCCAAGAAGGAAGTATAAAGAACTTTTATTTGTGTTATGGAAACCTTGTTATTGTAAATAATGCAACCATATTATTTTACTATGAAGAAAAGCCTCCTATGGATGAGATAACATTGGTCTGTATGTTTTTGTTCTTTTTATCACTTTTGGCTAGTGGTGCTGGGTCGCACTGCTGCTAATAAGTTACTCTGCTATATATCTATGAGGAGGGTCTTTTGTTAATAACCCACTCGCACAACAATAAAATCCCTGCATCCGCAGAGGATACATTCTTGTATGGACGACAGCAACATGGAAGCACAGGTATGACTGAACACCATTAAATTACTGTATATATAAGAAGTTGCCTTAATGCTTTCCCTTCTCCATGTGTTGGAACCCAGATGCCTTAAAGAGCCAGACACAGGAGTAGATCCAAAACAATAGTTTATTAAAGCAAAGTAAACAAGACACAGAGACACTTGCTTCAGTGCCTCTGGTCAAAACTCAAAGTTTGCAGCAATTTGCAGCTTGAAAAACAAACTTGGAAAATAAACCGGATTAAACTGCCCCCGGTGGCGCAGTGGGTTAAACCCCTGTGCCGGCAGGACTGAAGACCGACAGGTCGCGGGTTCGAATCTGGGGAGAGGCGGATGAGCTCCCTCTATCTGCTCCAGCTCCTCATGCGGGAACATGAGAGAAGCCTCCCACAAGGATGATAAAACATCAAAAATCATCTGGGCATCCCCCGGGCAACGTCCTTGCAGACGGCCAATTCTCTCACAACAGAAGCGACTTGCAGTTTCTCAAGTCGCTCCTGACACGACAAAAAAAAAAAACTGGCAAAAAATCCAGATTAAATAAGAGTTCTTCCAAAACACACCAAAATCAAACAGTTCAAAGATAATAAGCAAAGAGCCGTGAAGAAAAGCCATCGTCCAGAAGCAGTCCAAAGTCGAAGAAATCCCAGTTGAAGGTTCCAAAGTCCAAAAGGCAATGTCATCGTCAGAAACAGTCCGAAGTCAAGGAGAAGGGAAATCTGCACTTACAAGAATCCAAGTCGGTCGGTAAACAAAGAAAACAGCAACCTGCAGATCCAGGACCCAAGCCCAACAAGAGAAGCGGCAGCGACAAGACCCAAGGCACGAAACCAACACTTTGCCTACTGCAAAGTTCTATTACTCCAGTGCCTTCATTTATCCTACAACTCATCATCCGATGAGGAGCTGCCCTCCACCCCATCCTCATCACTATCAGCTGGCTGAGCCTCTACAGCTGAACGCCAATGCCCATCCCTCCAACTCTTCCACCTTTTGTCAAGACTTAGGTCTCCCCACAATTCCATGGTATCACCAGATTGCCAATCCCCACCACCAGAAAACCCCTCAAAAGTGTCACTGGACGTTGGTTTAGTACACACATTCCGAATCTCCTGTACTTTGGTCCAATCCAGTGGTTCCTCTTCATCCCCACTACTCCCTGACCCATCATTTCCAGAAAAGCCCATGAAATCCTCTTCCTCAGTGGGAGCAGTAAGTATGTCCCGGATCTTCTTTCTCTGGCGCTCCTCGTCTGACTCCTGCTCTTGAGTAACCCTCTTAGTTCCCATATTCCCATCTGTATCTCCTTCCTCCTCCTCACTCATTTCACTCTTGGAGAAACCTTCAAAGGATTCTTCATCAGTGGGTGACATAAGTATCTCCTGAATTCTCTTCTTTTGCTGCTCCTCATCTAACACCTGGGTGCCTCATTTCCCTCCTCTACCACTCCTACTACCAGTTGTAGCGTTGCCAATAGACTCTACTACAACACCATGGAATGACTCTCAACTTATTCACAGGCCTTATCAAAATCCGTAATTTTGGCCCCACAACCGACCCTCGACTTATATGTGAGATTGACTAATACACGAGTATATTCACAACCATCCCTAAGAGAAAAGCAGTGGCAAACCATACCATTGGGCAAGGTGACTGGTTTGTCAGGCTGTTGAGAAGATGAAGGGTAGGCAGTTAGGGAAGGAGTCCAGAATCAACAGCAAAACTTGCCTCTAATTTGGTCCAGAGAGGCCAGAATTTCATCTCCTTCTTCTAGGCTAAGTGTGCATACAAAATTTCAATATTATGACACTTTTCTTCTCTGTAGAGGAACACCTTGCTGCCTTTGTTGTCTGGAGACCGGCCCTTAAACAAGTTAGTATAGATTTCGGATGGTTGTAGACACACGGATCAAGGGAAAGGAATGAAACACACAGGAGCACCAGGGATTTTTGTTTCTATCGAGTGCATTACAGCCACCAAAAAAATCTATTTCTGACGGCCAGCTCGTTTTCCTGTGCTTTTCTCACGGGCCTCTGCTTGGTCAACCTGAGTCAAATTCTTCATCTCTTCTTGTCCCATCAGAGAGAAAAAGTAAATCAATGAAGCACAAAATAATGGGACGAAGGAGCACAGGTCGGGTTTGGCTATCAATGCGCTCACACAAACTCAAATGAAATCATCATGGAAAACATGGTATCACCATTTTATGATCTAAGACTGCGTTTTTCAACCTGATGGTTGGGACCCCCTTGGGGGGGGGGTCGTGAAGGGGGTATCAGAGGGGTCACTGAAGTCCATCAAAAAACACAGCATTTTCTGTTGGTCATGGGGGTTCTGCGTGGGAAATTTGGCCCAATTCTATTCAGAATGGTCTTTGATTGTAGGTGAACTATAAATCCCAGCAACGACAACTCCCAAATTTCAAGGTTTATTTTCCCCAAAACCCACTAGTTTTCACATTTCGGCATATTGAGTATTTGTGGCAAGTTTGGTCCAGATTCATAATTGTTTGAGTCCACAGTGCTCTCTGGATGTAGGTGAACTACAACTCCCAAACTCAAGGTCAATACCCACCAAACCCTTCCAGTATTTTCTGTTGATCATGGGAATTATGTGTGTCAAGTTTGGTTTAATTCCATCATAGGTGGAGCCCAGAATGCTCAGATTGTAAGTGAACTATAAATCACAGCAACTATAACTTCCAAATGACAAAATTGCCCCCTCCCACCACCCCACCAGTATTCAAATTTGGGCATATTGGGTATTTGTGCCAATTTGATCCAGTGAATGAAAATACATCCTACAAATCAGATATTTACATTATGATTCACAACAGGAGCAAAATTACAGGTGTGAAGTAGCAACGAAAATAATGTTATGGTTGGGGGTCAGCACAACTTGAGGAATTGTATTAAGGGGTCGTGGCATTATGAAGGTTGAGAACCACTGATCTAGTGGACACATATATCTCCGACTTCATCACTTCTCTCTGCTCATCAAGTGGTCTTAGACAATCATTCTTTTATCATTCCATCAGCCTCTAAAGTGAATACTTTTCCATACTTGCAGATGACACACAACTCTACTACTCTTTTCCACCTAACTCCAAGGAAGCCCCTTGAGTGCTGGACGAGTGCCTGGCCGCTGTGGCTGTCTGGATGAGGACGAACAAGCTGAAGATTAATCCCGACAAGACAGAGGTCCTCCTAGTCTATCGTAAACCGGATCGGGGTATAGGGTGGCAACCTGTGCTGGATGGGGTTACACTCCCCCTGAAGCCACAGGTCCGCAGTTTGGGTGTCCTCTTAGATTCGTCGCTCACACTTGAGGCTCAGGCGTCGGCGGTATCCGGGAGGGCCTTTGCACAATTGAGACTCGTGCACCAACTGCGACCGTACCTCGTGAAAGCGGATCTGGCCAAGGTGGTCCATGCCTTAGTCACCTCTAGACTGGATTACTGTAATGCACTCTACGTGGGGCTGCCCTTGAAAACGGCTCAGAAATTCCAGATGGTCCAACGGGCGGCAGCCAGGTTGTTAACTGGGGCTCCTTACAGGGAGCGGTCAACCCTCCTGTTCAAGGAGCTCCACTGGTTGTCATTCATTTTCCAGACCCAATTCAAGGTGCAGGTTCTTACCTACCCTGAACGGTTTGGGACCTGCCTACATGCGTGACTGCATCTCTGTATACAAACCCACACGATCTCTCCGTTCATCTGGAGAGGCCCTGCTCACGATCCCACGTGCATCGTAGGCGCGATTGGTGGGGATGAGAGGGCCTTTTCGGTGGTGGCCCCCCGACTCAGAAACTCACTTTCTAAGGACATCAGGCAGGCCCCAACTCTGGCAGTCTTTAGGGGGAGCTTGAAGACGTGGTTGTTCCAGTGCGCCTTCCCAGAATAATGATCCCATAGCACTTTGTCCTCCAAAGCACTTTACATTTTAGGTCTGCTTGTATGTTTTCCACAAACGCCCCATCACTTTTTCGCCAATGTTCCAGCATTACTTCCAATTTTAATTTTTACATTTGGCCTTCCCATAGTTTTTAATCGTGTGGTCTTATTGTTAATGTTGCATTATTGTATTGCCCATGTTTATTTTAATTGCTTGTATTGTTGTTATTATTGCTTGTATTGTTGTATTTGGGCTTGGCCTCATGTAAGCCGCACCGAGTCCCTTGGGGAGAGGGTAGCAGGGTACAAATATTATTATTATTATTATTATTATTATTATTATTATTATCATTATCATTATTATTATACTTCTAGTTGGCATAAGCCACCAAATTGAGGTGGTGCAGGACTACAAAGGGGTGTTACCCACGCTGTGATCCAGGGCAAAGGAGAGCAAAAGACAAAGTTGATCCCTGGATCCTCACAACCTCTGAAGATGCCTGTCATAGGTGCTTGTGAAACGTCAGGAGAGAATGCTTCTAGAACATGGCTATATAGGCTGAAAAACCTACAAAAACCCAGTGATTCTGGCTTGAAAGCCTTCAACAAGACAAAACTTTTTTTTTTAATCTCTGAGTGCGTATTTTAAACTAAGAGGTTTCAAGGGAAACTATATATTTTCGGAAACTACAAATTCAACTTCAACTTCAAATAAACATTTTAAAACCCTGCTACCCAAGTATAGGAGCCCCCGGTGGCGCAGTGGGTTAAAGCACTGAGCTGCTGAGCTTGTTGATCAAAAGGTCGCAGGTTCGATTCCGGGGAGCGGCGTGAGCTTCCGCTGTCAGCCCTAGCTTCTGCCAACCTAGCAGTTCGAAAACATGCAAATGTGGGTAGATCAATAGGTACCGCTTCGGTGGGAAGGTAACGGCGCTCCATGCAGTCATGCCGGCCACATGACCTTGGAAGTGTCTACGGACAACGCCGGCTCTTCGGCTTAGAAATGGAGATGAGCACCACACCCCAGAGTCAGACATGACTGGACTTAATGTCAGGGGACTACCTTTACCTTTACCTTACCCAAGTATGTTTTTATGCAATGGCATGTCTTTGTCCCTTGTAGTTCAAAGACATGGTTTATCAGTTTTAACAGCTGACTAATCTGTGTACCATTACATGAATTATTGTGAACATCATTTTTTCAAAGGGTTTACTTCTAACAAGGCCATGCCTTTCCTTGACTAGAGGTTTTCACAGGGTGGTCTCTAGATGTTCTTGGAGATTCACATTTGCCAAACGGATATGACATCATATTGTCGAAGGCTTTCATAGCCGGAATCACTGGGTTGTTGTAAGTTTTTCGGGCTATATGGCCATGTTCTAGAGGCATTCTCTCCTGACGTTTTGCCTGCATCTCTGGCAAGCATCCTCAGAGGTAGTGAGGTCTGTTGGAACTAGGAAAATGGGTTTATATATCTGTGGAATGACCAGGGTGGGTCTGATGTGGTGGTTGTTACAGTGGTCTAATTCAATCAGAGAAGTCAGCCATAGCAGTGCACCTGATGAACCAACCTGGACACAGCATATTATTTGAGAACACAGAAATGCTGGACCACCCGAACAACCACCATGTCAGGCTACACAGAGAAGCCACTGAAATCCACAAGCATGTGGACAATTTCAACAGAAAGGAGGAAACCATGAAAATGAACAAAATCTGGCAATCAGTATTAAAAAAACTCTAAAATTACAACAGCAAAACAACAGAGAGGAAACAATCAGGCACATCTAATCACCTCTCAACAAAAGATTTCCCCAGGCACTGCCAGGCCATCAAATGCTAATCAAGGTGGTCAGTTGAAACATTCACACCTAACTCCAACAGACAAAGAGTCCTTTGTCCCACCCTGGTCATTCCACAGATATATAAACCCTTTTTCCTAGTTCCAACAGACCTCACAACCTCTAAGGATGCCTGCCATAGATGTGGATGAAATGTCAGGAGAGAATGCTTCTCAAACATAGCCAGACAGCCCCGAAAACTAACAGCAACCCAGTGATTCCAGCCATGAATACCTTCGACAACACATAATGGGTAATGACAGGAGCTCATCTAATCACCTCTCAACAAAAGATTGCCCCAGGCACTGCCAAGCCATTAAATGTTAATCAAGGTGGTCAGTTGAAACATTCACACCTAGCTCCAGCAGACAAGAGTCCTTAGAAGATAGAATCATAGAATCAAAAAGTTGAAAGAGACCTCATGGGCCATCCAGTCCAACCCCCTGCCAAGAAGCAGGAATATTGCATTCAAATCACCCCTAACAGATGGCCATCCAGCCTCTGTTTAAAAGCTTCCAAAGAAGGAGCCTCCACCACGTTTGTCCCACCCTGGTCATTCCACAGATATATAAACCCTTTTTCCTAGTTCCAATAGAGCTCACAACCTCTGAGGATGCCTGCCATAGATGCCAGGAGAGAATGCCTCTAGAACATGGCCATATAGCCCGAAAAAACCTACAACAACCAACGGATATGACATCATTTTTCTTCTCAAAAAGATTACGAATACAATTTTTTTCCCAAAAAAGTCCATCACAACCATCTATCAATATATTTATTAAGACCTAGCCACAAGAGAGAAAGAGAAAATAGATTGTTCTTCGGAAGGACGCCGCATTAATTCAAAAGTGTAAAATCCATGCTGACGTTTCCAGTCTTTGGGTTGAAGCTCACAGTGTACGCAACTGCAGAGGGATTATCGATAAGAGATTCTGGCTCGGTCACTGATCTGAAGAAATACACTGCCTGCTTGCAGTGGGGGGTCCACTGACAATAGCCCTGCAGGGGGAAAAATGGAAATATTATTTATTTATTTATTTGCTGTATTTGTATACCACCTTATTCAGCCAATTGGCAACTCAAGGCGGTTTCCAAAACCAAAGGACAGTGCAAACCAATCCCTTCCAGTATTTTCTGTTGGAGAACTGTGTGCCAAGTTTGGTTCAATTCCATGCGCGCTTGGTGGGGACACGGGACAGGGCCTTTTCTGTGGCGGCCCCCCGACTTTGGAACGCCCTTCCAAAAGAGCTTCGACAGGCCCCTACTTTAGCAGCTTTCAGAAAGAACCTAAAAACTTGGCTGTTCCGATGTGCCTTCTCAGATTAGGAATTCCCCATCCCAAGTCCTAGAAGCACTTTAGTACAATTAATATTGCTGCACACCGCACTATTTTAATCCTATGTGCCTCCTGCCATTTTAGCACTTTTAACCCTGTACCCCATTGCTCTGGCCGGCCCAGTTTTAAAGTGTCCTGATGTATTGTCAGTGTTGTTGTTGTTATTCTGCTTAACTATTTTGATTTGCTTTGTTTATTGTTGTGTTATGTTTTTACTGTATTGTGTTCTGAGGCTTCGGCCTATGTAAGCCGCATCGAGTCCCTCGGGAGATGCTAGCGGGGTACAAATAAAGTTAATAATAATAATAATAATAATCATCATCATCATCATCGTTGGTGGGGTTCAGAATGCTCTTTGATTGTAGGTGAACTATAAATCCCAGCAACTACAACTCCCAAATGACAAAATCATTTTTTTTAGTGAAGGACATACATTGGGTTGTTATGTGTCTTGTGTCCAAATTTGGTGTCAATTCATCCAGTGGTTTTTGAGTTCTGTTAATCCCACAAACGAACATTACATTTTTACTTATATAGATTGCCTTGGCCTGGCATCAAACTGTTCTATGTTACTTCCAAGCTCTCACGTTTCCAATGAAGCTTGTCTAACTTAAACACATTGCAACGTCGATACTATAATAGCTTCTGCATACATTTCCCAATGGGTTATTATAAATGCTAGTGAAATTACTAGGAGCCTTTGTTGTGCTATTTCAAGCTGGAAAGCCCAAACCCGTCCCATGCACGAGACCGAACTGAACAGCACCGCTGGAACTTTTCTGCATTGCGATTTCACATTCTCCTTCCCACTTGGTCCCTGCGATGCTTGAAAGAAAGAGAGCGAGGCAAATACCTTTTCATCCGCAACCTGTACAAGTCCTGTGCTAATGCAAAGCCCGGGTACCAGTTGATATTCCATCCACAGCACAGCTCCGTGGGTCTTCCCGGTTCTGGAAAGAAAGAGCCGTGGGTATTGATCGTTTGCAAACTTTGAACAGCACTGGTAGATTCAAATGTACCTTAATTCGGAGGGTGCGCATTCCTTTTGAAATAGGAACAGTACCCTCCCACATCAGTTGGAGAGATGAAAGGGCAAGAACGCAGTGCTACACGAGGCTGAAACCTCGGGAGCAAATCATCAAAACTGGAGGCGGGTGCTAAGTGGGATTTCTCACTGGAAGCAAAGCCAGCCCGATTGGGTGGAAGCTGAAGCAACATGTTAAAGATCTGAACCAGAAGCTGCCGTTTAATAAAGATCTACTTTCTAAGGCATTTTAACCTATCTAATTTTTAATGAAAAACTCCAGGCTTCAAAGTCATAAAGGCAAGCTTGAAACATTCAGATTTGTGGGCTTCCCAGGGGCATCATAGAATCATAGAATCAAAGAGTTGGAAGAGACCTCATGGGCCATCCAGTCCAACCCCATTCTGCCAAGAAGCAGGAATATTGCATTCAAATCACCCCTGACAAATGGCCATCCAGCCTCTGCTTAAAAGCTTCCAAAGAAGGAGCCTCCACCACACTCCTGGGCAGAGAGTTCCACTGCTGAACGGCTCTCACAGTCAGGAAGTTCTTCCTCATGTTCAGATGGAATCTCCTCTCTTGTAGTTTGAAGCCATTGTTCCGCGTCCTAGTCTCCAAGGAAGCAGAAAACAAGCTTGCTCCCTCCTCCCTGTGGCTTCCTCTCACATATTTATACATGGCTATCATATCTCCTCTCAGCCTTCTCTTCTTCAGGCTAAACATGCCCAGTTCCCTAAGCCGCTCCTCATAGGGCTTGTTCTCCAGACCCTTGATCATTTTAGTCGCCCTCCTCTGGACACATTCCAGCTTGTCAATATCTCTCTTGAATTGTGGTGCCCAGAATTGGACACAATATTCCAGATGTGGTCTAACCAAAGCAGAATAGAGGGGTAGCATTACTTCCTTAGATCTAGACACTATGCTCCTATTGATGCAGGCCAAAATCCGATTGGCTTTTTTTGCAGCCACATCGCATCGGGCTAGGTACGTGTTGTATTCCAGGACAGGAATAACCCTCTGACTTTAAAATGCCACACGTTGAATAGGAAAACAAACCTTTTTTTATTGAAGACTAGCCGTCCCCTGCCACGTGTTGCTGTGGTCCACATGGGAGTTCTGTGTGGGAGGTTTGGCCCAATTCTATCGTTGGTGGGATTCAGAATGCTCTGTGATTGTAGGTGAACTATAAATCCCAGCAACTACAACTCCCGAATGTCAAGATTCTATTTCCCCCAAACTCTACCAGTGTTCACATTTGGTCATATTAAGTATTTGTGTAGAGTTGGGTCCTGATCCATCATTGTTTGAGTCCACAGTGATCTCTGGATGTAAGTGAACTACAACTCCAAAACCAAAGGACACTGCCCACCAAACCCTTCCAGTATTTTCTGTTGGTCATGAGAGAACTGTGTGCCAAGTTTGGTTCAATTCCATTGTTGGTGGGGTTCAGAATGCTATTTGACTGTAGGTGAACTATAAATCCCAGCAACTACAACTCCCAAATGACAAAATCAATTTTTTTGAGTGAAGGACATACATTGGGTTGTTAGGCGTCTTGTGTCCAAATTTGGTGTCAATTCCTCCAGTGGTTTTTGAGTTCTGTTAATCCCACAAACGAACAATACATTTTTATTTATATAGATAAGTAAAAACGGCAAAGTAAAAAAGCACTTTAAGGGAATAGGTAAATCCAATTGGGTAAGAAGATAAGCAGGAACAAATTAGTGCAAAGTATGGTTTAGCAAAGTTCAAAAACAAAGTCCAGACTTCTCTAATAAAATCCAAAGAAACAGGAAAACGTTGATCGAAGGCATGAGTATGTAATCACAAGAAACAAAGAGTTAAACTCTAAAACAGGAGTCCTCAAACTAAAGCCCGAGGGCCAGATACAGCTCTCCTAGGCCATTTACCCGGCCCTAATACAGGGTCAACCTAAGTCTGAAACTACTTGAAAGCACACAACAACAACAACAACAACAACAACAACAACAACAACAACATTATTTCATCAGCCAAAAGCAGGCCCACATTTCCCATTGAAATACTAATAAGTTTATATTTGTTAAATTTTTCTTCATTTTAACTATTGTATTGTTTTTAAGTATTTTTGCACTACAGATAAAATATGTACAATGTTCATAGGAATTAATTCATTTTCTTTCAAATTATAATCCGGCCCTCCAATAGTTTGAGGGACTGTGACCTGGCCCTCTGTTTAAAAGGTTTGAGGACTCCTGCCCTAAAACAAGAAATCCTTAAACATGAGTCTTCAAAGCAAACTTTCCATGAGACAAGAGCAAGAACTTAGCAGGATTCTATAACTATGCTTCATCTGACTATATTTTCCATGCTTGGAACTTTATATCCCCTCGTTAAGCCATTCCAAGCACTCAGAAATTGGTTTCGTTTTCCCTGAATGCCTATCATCCTTATCTGTCAAAGCCTGGCAGAATGCCGAAGGCCTTGGTCGAGCTGTCTGTTTTGGCTAATTGCCACCCACCTGTCTATATGCTCATTAGTTTCTGCAGGTGCCAAGTTGTTTTCAAGCCCCAAATCCTAGGAACTCTCTATGAGCAATTCAGGGAGTAAACCATCATCCCTATACCCTTTAGGAACATTCTCATGGGAAACTACACTTTGAACAGGAAACTCTATGTCACTCGCTGCATCAATATCACTGACCAAACCATTGCCATCTTGAACCTCATTGACATCATTCCCCACGTACAAAGCACCTTGATCTTGAAACACAATCACAGGCTGAACTCCAGCAGTATGACAGGAAGAGAATTCTAGACTATCGTATTTCATCATATTATAGTTGCACTTTTATTCACTTTTTATTAGAAAAAAGGTTGTGCAACTATTATGTGATGAAAAAATTTGAAACAGTTTTAAGTACCAATAAAATAACTTGTTATGAAATGGTCAACTTCCTCTGGAAACTGTCCACAGAATTCCACTGGATGACCGAGAGATTCCTCAAAATCTCTGTCAAATCGTTCGATTTCCTATATTAGTTACTCTTCATTTGTAAACGCTTGCTCCAGGGGTCTTCAAACTACGGCGTGGGGCCGAATACGGCCCTCCAAGGTCATTTACCTGGCCCTCGCTCAAGGTCAACCTAAGTCTGAAAAGACTTGAAAGCACACAACAACAACAACAACAACAATTCTATCTCATCAGCCAAATCAGACCCACACTTCCCAATGAAATACTAATACGTTTATATTTGTTAAAATTGTTCTTCATTTTAATTATTGTATTGTTCTAAAGCAGGGGTCCCCAAACTACGGCCCGCGGGCCACTTCCGGCCCGCGGAGGAGGAGCGCCCCCCCCCACACTGCTCCTCCGTTGGCTGGCTCACGCTGTCCATGGGGCCCGATGGACAGCGTGAGCCAGCCAAGGGAGGCTGCTCCGCATGGTCTACTCGCAAGTAAAGCACCTCGCGAAGTGCTTTACTCACAAGTAGGCCGCGCGAGCCTGCTCCTCCCTTGGCAGGCTCACGCTGTCCATCGGGCCTGACAGACAGCGTGAGCCAGCCAAGGGAGGCTGCTCCGCGTGGTCTACTCGCAAGTAGGCCGCGCAGGCCTGCTCCCCCCTTGGCAGGTTCACGCTATCTATCAGGCCTGATGGACAGCGTGAGCCAGCCAAGGGAGGCTGCTCCGCGTGGTCTACTCACGGGTAAAGCACCTCGCGAGGTGCTTTACTCACAAGTAGGCCGCGCGGGCCTGCTCCTCCCTTGGCAGGCTCACACTATCCGTCAGGCCTGATGGACAGCATGAGCCAGCCAAGGGAGGCTGCCCCGGTGCTACATGCAGCCACATGACCTTGGAGGTGTCTATGGACAACGCCGGCTCTTCGACTTAGAAATGTAGATGAGCACCACAGAGTCAGACACGACTGGATTTCATGTCAGAGGAAAACCTTTAACCAGGAAAATTGTGGAAGATCCAGGGTGGGAGAAAGAACTCTTGTCTGTTGGAGGTAGGTATGAATGTTTCAATTGGCCACCTTGATTGCCATTTCATAGTCTGACAGTTTTTAGGCAGAATCCTTTGTTGAGAGGTGATTAGCTGGCCCTGATTGTTTCTTGTCTGGAGTTCCCCTGTGTTTGAGTGTTGTTCTTTATTTACAGTTATAATTTTAGAGGTTTTTAAATACTGGTAGCCAAATTTTTGGTCAGACTAGAAATAGGAAGATTTCCCATTCTCTGCTCCTGGAATTACTGCCTAAAGAGGACTAGAAAGAACCCCCTCTAAGGGCCCTTCTACACAGCAAAATAAGATATGTGCAATGTGCAGAGGAATTTTTTAATTGATTTTTTTTAAAAAAAAACTATAGTCCGGCCCTCCAGTCTGAGGGACAGTAAACTGGCCCCCGGTTTAAAAAGTTTGAGGACCCCTGTTCTAAAGTGTTCGGGTTTTTTTGAACTACAAATAAGATACGTGCACTGTGCATAGGCATTAATTCATATATATTTTTTTCAAATTATAATCTGGCCCTCCGACAGTTTGAGGGACTATGACCTGGCCCTCTGTTTAAAAAGTTTGAGGACCCCTACTTCAAGCCATGGTCAAACAATAGTCCATGAAAAACAGTTGAACACAAGAACCCAAAATCCCAGACTCAGGAAGCCAGAAGCGTGCTGCTTAAAGCCAAGGTTAATCCATAGAAGTTTGCATGGAGCCACGTTGAACTGACAGCGCCTGTCAGTGAGAAGGCTAAATACCCTTTGCAGACATGAACGCATTGCGATGGCACACTTGGCTTCTCGCTTGCTTGCCAAGCGAGAGCTTCTATGGACCTTTAATGGCAGACGATCTTGCCTGTTCATTAATTCGTTATCTTCAAGGTAATAATGATAATTCGTTATCATCTTGGTCCAGCAGCCGGACCGGATCACCGTGAGAAGGCAAAGGAGACAAAGACATCTCCACCTGGCCGTGTGGAAATTCACTCTCATTATCATTCTCACTTTTCCCCTGAGAACTGACTTGCTGTTTCCCCTTCTGCAGCCTCACAGTCAACCCTGTCTGAAGCATGAACAGAAATCTGTAACCCATCCTCCTCCTCATCATCTTGTAGGAACTCTGGCTCACAAAGTCCACAGGGGTCAGCTTCAGACTCAGAGTCAAGCTGACTCACAACACTAGACTCCTATGTGTGGTTGTGATGAAAGTCATTGCCTGATGCCGAGGAGAAAACATTGTCTCGAGATCTACATTCTATGTTCAAACAAGAATCACGTTACAGGCAAATATTGATCTTTACTGCACAGGATGTTCTAAGATTTTACAGCTGGGAGAGCCATAACACCATAATTTGGTGACGCGATAACACCATACACTGTGTGCAGGTTCGGAAAGAAATGATCAACCAGGGAACAGATGGTTGTATTTGGAAAGGAGGGAAAAGTGATTATAAATCAATTCAATCATATGTGACATTCTAATTTATACATTATTCATTGAAAACAGCGCGGCGTTTCATGCATGAGAGACATTTTTATTATCGCAAATATTTAAGATGACAGAAAAATCAAAGCTTTTTTCCATCCAAGTTTTTTTAAAAACAATTTAGTGTGTCAGACAATCCTGTTCCTATAATTCCTAGTCTGCTGGACTGGCCACGTTGTCTGGATGCCCGATCACCGTCTCCCACAGCAGTTGCTCTATTCCGAACTCAAGAACAGAAAACGGAAAAGAGATTTAAAGATGGGCTCAAAACCAACCTTAAAAACTCTGGCATGGACACTGAGAACTGGGAAGCCCTGGCCCTTGAGCGCTCCAGCTGGAGGTCAGCTGTGACCAGCAGTGCTGTAGAATTTTGCCTCGATCGGCGATATCCACATTGGTGTTTTAGTATAAAAGTAATTTTTGTATTTGTCCCAGACTCTAATTAGTGCAGATCTCACAAAATGATTTTTTCCATACCAATTTTTCCGTACCACATGTACGAGTGCCAACCCACTCTCAAGTTGAAACTCTAATACCAGTGTTTTTTCCTCTGTTAGTAGTGACCAATCCTTAATCCAGACTAATGCGCAGGCCCTGAAAATAAGTTCTGAAATTTGGAAGTCCAAAGCCCCCTCTCTCCTTTTTGTCAGTCATGATCTTATGTTTAATTCTCGGCTTTTTGCCATCTATATATATAAATTTGTTAGGGGCATCCAACGAGGAAACAAAACTCAAAAACCCCCCAACGAAACTTAACCAAAATTCCCATGCCCATAACACAACCCACAAGGTACAAACATATCTACTCAAAATGAAAAACAACACAACAACACACTCACAAAACGGCAAAACAACAAAACTAAAAAAAAAACCAACTAAACTTAACCAAAATCCCCGTGCCCATAACACAACCCACAAGGTACAAACATATCTACTCAAAATGAAAAACAACACAGCACACTCACAAAACAGCAAAACAACAAAACTCAAAAATCCCCCAATGAAACTTAACTAAAATCCCCGTGCCCATAACACAACCCACAAGGTACAAACATATCTACTCAAAATAAAAACAACACAACAACACACTCACAAAACGGCAAAACAACAAAACTTAAAAATCCCCCAACGAAACTTAACTAAAATCCCCGTGCCCATAACACAACCCACAAGGTACAAACATATCTACTCAAAATGAAAAACAACACAGCAACACACTCACAAAACGGCAAAAGAACAAAACTCAAAAAAACCCCAACGAAACTTAACCAAAATTCCCATACCCATAACACAACCCACAAGGTACAAACATATCTACTCAAAATGAAAAACAACACAACAACACACTCACAAAACGGCAAAACAACTGAGCATGCGCATTGGCGCCCAGCCGCAAGTTCCCTGGCACGCGCACATGGCCTTCCGGCCAACGTTCCCTCTGCGGAAACCATGCCCACTCCAAGCCCCACCGCGCCGCTTCCCGCACACACACACCCCCTGCCGCACACACACACGCAACCCCACGCTCCATCACTCCCCCCGCCGCCGCATACACACACGCAACCCCACTCCCCCCCGCCGCCACACACACACGCAACCCCACGCTCCATCACTCCCCCCGCTGCCGCACACACACACGCAACCCCACGCTCCATCACTCCCCTGCCCCAATCTTACCTCCTTTTACTTCACGCCACCTCCAAACCCCACCCCGCCCCTTCCCACCCTGTCAAAATCTAGGAAAGACAGGAAGGAAGGAAAGAAGGAAGAAAGAGAAAGGGAGGTAAAGAAAAAGGGGGAAGGAAGGAAAGTTAGAGGAAGAAGAAACGGAAAGAAAAGGAAAGATGGAAGGAAAGAAAAGAGAGACAGCAGAAGAGAAAGAAAAAGGGGGAAGGAAGGAAAGACATAGAGAAAGAAGAGGAGAAGGAAAGATGGGAAGGAAGGAAGGAAGGAAGGAAGGAAGGAAGGAAGGAAGAAAGGAGGGAGGGAGGGAGGGAGGGAGGGAGGGAAAGAAGGAGAGAAAGAGGGAAGATTGGCCACAGCAACACGTGGCGGGTAAAGGTTGTTATTTCTATTATTATTATTATGCTATTGTTCCTATGAGACCCTTTTAGGGGGAATGGGAGAGGTGTCAGGTCCTGGAGGCAATGCATTGCATTATTGTTATTGTTATGATGGTGGTGAAATAAAAGGAAATAAAAAGTGAAAGAAGGAAGCAAACAGGGAGGGAAGAAAGGCAAAGGAAGGAAGGGGGAGGGAATGAAGGAAAGAGAGAAGGATGAAACCAAGTAGTGAAAGAAGGAAAGAAAGAAAGAGGTAGAGAAGGAAGAAAGGAGAGAAAGGGGGAGGAAAAGGGGGAAGGAATAGGTAGGGACCTCTCTTTCATAATAGTCCAGATATCTACCTCAACTTTGATAAGTTTTACTATAGGCCACAGCAACGCGTGGCAGGGCACAGCTAGTTCCATATAAATTTCCCTTACTTACGTAGGCGATCCCTCATTGGACGA
Source organism: Anolis sagrei (assembly GCF_037176765.1). Lineage (NCBI taxonomy): Eukaryota > Metazoa > Chordata > Lepidosauria > Squamata > Anolidae > Anolis > Anolis sagrei. Next base: position 8,830,809 of record NC_090028.1, on the reverse strand, counting down.
GTAGGATGGTCTTCCATTATGGGTTTCCTTGTGGGTCCGTATGTGGCTGTGGAGCCCTATTCTTGCTCTGCATCTTCTTCCGCAGTGTGGGCATTGGTTTCCAGGCAGAAGGCGGTCCCGGTCGGGGTTGGCTTGACGCGCCTTCCTCCTGGCACGTTTGTCTCTTTCACCCTCCACTCGTGCCTCCTCGAATTCTGCAGCACTGCTGGTCACAGCTGACTTCCAGCTGGAGCGCTCAAGGGCCAGGGCTTCCCAGTTCTCAGTGTCTATGCCAGAGTTTTTAAGGTTGGCTTTGAGCCCATCTCTAAATCTCTTTTCCTGTCCACCAACATTCCGTTTTCCGTTCTTAAGTTCACAGTAGAGCAACTGCTTTGGGAGACAGTGGTCAGGCATCCAGACAACGTGGCCGGCCCAGAGGAGTTGATGTTGGAGGACCATCGCTTCAATGCTGGTGGTCTTTGCTTCTTCCAGCATGCTGACGTTTGTCCGCTTGTCTTCCCTGGAGATTTGCAGATTTTCCGGAGGCAGCGCTGATGGAATCGTTCCAGGAGTTGCATGTGACGTCTGTAGACAGTCCACATCTCACAAGCATAGAGCAGGGTTGGGAGGACAATAGCTTTATAGACAAGCACCTTGGTCTCCCTGTGGATGTCCCGGTCCTCAAACACTCTCTGCTTCATTCGGGAAAATGCTGCACTTGCAGAGCTCAGGCGGTGTTGTATTTCCCTATATCTTTGTTCCATAGATTGAAGATTTTAGCATTTCTTATGATTGGGAGGTTTTGAAATAGATACAAAAGCCTGGGTAGAATGTTCATTTTAATCAGGGCTATTCTCCCTAGCAGAGAAAGCTTTAGAAACTTCCATTTTAATAGATCTTTCTTTACCTTTGTCCATGTTACCTCATAGTTGTTTTTGTACAGTTGGGCGTTTTTTGCCGTTAACCAGATTCCCAGGTATTTAATTTTGGTACATATTTTGATCCCTGCCTCCCTTCTCTAAAATGGATGTCGTGGCTTCGCCAGGCGCACTCTCTTAGGCCTAAGCTAGCTTGTGCAGGTAAGGGATTCATTACACGCCCCATCCCTGAAAATGTTGCACTGTTTTCTTTGGGTTCAACTTACCTTGTCAGGTTTACGAGGCCTTCTTTCCTGAGCGTGTGCTCCAACACAGTTTGTTGGAAGTCAAAGGTGAAGACTTCCTCTGGATCCGAGAGGGACTTGCAAGGATACTCCCACAAAGGATGAGGTTCTGCTTCCCTGGATTCCCTGAAGTCTAACGAATTCTATGGGAGGGAGGGAAGGAAACAAAGAAGAATTCTTGGCTTAAATGGAAACTGCTGATTCTGACACCTGATGTAGACCTAAACTATCAGAAAACTCCTATATCTTCATATCAATATTCCCAAGTCTTCTGATCTTCAAGGGAGGACTTTCCCTCAATCCCACCATTCCCACTGGCTTGCCTAATGTATGTATTTGGAATTTCTAAAAGAGCACATGACAAACCAACCTGGGCACAGAACATTATTTGAGAACACAGAAACTCTGGACCACTCTGACAACTATCATGCCAGACAATACAGAGAGGCCACTGAAATCCACAAGCACATGGACAATTTTAACTGAAAGTAGGAAACCATTAAAATGACCAAAATCTGGTTACTAGTATTTTAAAACACCGGAATTAAGACTGTAAATAAAGAACACCACTCGGAAACTGAGAACTCCAGATAGCAAACAATCAAGGGCCAGTTAACACCTACCAAACAGAGGATGCCTCCAGACAACAACAGCCAGACTACCTCTATGATTGACTTTGCAAACTTCATTGTTGGAAAGAGCAACCTTCCAAGTCTTCACTATTTGTTTGTTAATAATGTATATATTTGCTAACCTGTATTGTATGAATATATTGATTTGTGGGCGGGGCTGCAGACATGTGATTATACTGAGCATGTTTAGACTCAGATCTAGATCTAAGGAAGTAATGCTACCCCTCTATTCTGCTTTGGTTAGACCACATCTGGAATATTGTGTCCAATTCTGGGCACCACAATTCAAGAGAGATATTGACAAGCTGGAATGTGTCCAGAGGAGGGCGACTAAAATGATAAAAGGTCTGGAGAACAAGCCCTATGAGGAGCGGCTTAAGGAGCTGGGCATGTTTAGCCTGAAGAAGAGAAGGTTGAGAGGGGATATGATAGCCATGTATAAATATGTGAGAGGAAGCCACAGGGAGGAGGGAGCAAGCTTGTTTTGTGCTTCCTTGGAGACTAGGACGCGGAACAATGGCTTCAAACTACAAGAGAGGAGATTCCATCTGAACATTAGGAAGAACTTCCTGACTGTGAGAGCCGTTCAGCAGTGGAACTCTCTGCCCCGGAGTGTGGTGGAGGCTCCTTCTTTGGAAGCTTTTAAGCAGAGGCTGGATGGCCATCTGTCAGGGGTGATTTGAATGCAATATTCCTGCTTCTTGGCAGGGGGTTGGACTGGATGGCCCATGAGGTCTCTTCCAACTCTTTGATTCTATGATTCTATGATTCAAGACTCCATTTTGTTACCAGTATGTTTTTGTACTTCAAAAAGTTAGCAGTTTGCTTTAGACCTCAGTGGATGTGGATCCTGTATGCTTTTAGACTTCAATGAAAGCAGGTGTCATTTGGACTTATGCAGGAACAGTTTACTATGTGTTTGCTTTGAGAAGTTTTGAGTACAGTTATACCCTTTGGACTTTCATGCGATGTATACTTAAAGCCTTTGGACTACGGACTATTGATTAAGAATGATGCCCTGTGTTCTTGATACTGAGAAACCACATCCTATCTATAAATGTGTCTGTATACTGAATTAATGCAAGATGTTTATGAGTAAACAAGATATGTTACTTTTCAAAGAAGACTTGTTTTTTGTCTCTGAGTGCATATTTTAAACTAAGAGGTTTCAAGGGAGAGTATATGTTTTGGGCAGCTGCAACTGCAGTTTCAACTTCAACATTAAAGAAACATTTTCAAAACTGTTAGCTAAATATATGTTGTTGCTTTTTTGCAGCGGCATGTCTTTGTCCCTGGCAGTTCAAAGACATGGTTTATCAGTTTAACAGTTGAGTTACCTATGTGTCATTACGTGAATGCTTGTGAACATCACTTGTTCAAAGGGTTGACTTCTAACAAGGTCATGCGTTGTAATGAAAGTTTAAACAAGTCAGATTGGTGACCTAACTTTGCCTTGCTGCATCCTGCTTAATATCATCACATAATCAATAAACTATGGTTTTATGACCTGTGACCTGGGTCCATTTTGATAGGACCCTGTATTTTGGTGGGCCAAGGTCTCCCAGTGGGCTTCAATGGATGACATTTAAACCCTGGATCCTTTAGAGCCCTAGTCAAGCAACCCAACGACTAAACCACTTGAGCTCGCCACTACTGTTGTTTGCATTTTATAATAAATGGCAAAGTACAAAATATAGTGCAGTAACCAAAGAGATGTCAAAGCCCAGCAGCTTTTCCTCTTCGCTGGAGGGCGAGTGCTGCACTTGTCCAGAATCCTGAGCAGAGAAGAATCCCAAGGGCCAGACTTGTATAGGAGTCAGAAAAGAATTTGTTATTAATTAACTGGATAAATCCGATTCCCCTCCAGCTATCTTCAAGAACGTACTCTTTTCAGTGCAGACTCTGCCACAGCTTCACAGCTGCTAAAGTGACTCATTAAACTTGTCATCCCAGACATTTCTAAGTAGCAGTTACAAATAACTACGCAATTTTTTTTGCAATTAAGTTAATTGGTCCTGTGTTCTCGAACAATGAAGGCAGGGAACTCGCAAATGCTCCTTATTACTACAAAAAAAGGATGTGGTACAAAAGTTCTTGGGGGAGTGTTCGTTATTTTAAGAGCCATTATTGGACCTTTGTTTTCCTCCTCATTCTCATCTCGTGTTGCGAGGCTCTGATGCAGCTGCTTTTAATGGTTTGCTAATGCTTTTATAGAATTAGTCCATGCTTTGTTTTACTGCCAATACTAGGGTTTTAATACTATTTTATGGGTACGTGTTTGCACATGAATACATCTAGGTATGGACATTATTATCTGCATCTAAACATTCACAAAGTCTTTTTATTACGTTACTAGCCATCCCCTGCCACGCGTTGCTGTGGCCCACATGAGGGTTCTGTGTGGGATGTTTGGCCTAATTCTATCGTTGGTGGAGTTCAGAATGCTCTTTGATTGTAGGTGAACTATAAATCCCAGCAACTACAACTCCCAAAGGTCAAGATTCTATTTTCCCCAAACTCCACCAGTGTTCACATTTGGGCATATTGAGTATTTGTGTAGAGTTTGGTCTAGATCCATCATTGTTTGAGTCAACAGTGATCTCTGGATGTAGGTGAACTACAACTCCAAAACCAAAGGACACTGCCCACCAAACCCTTCCAGTATTATCTGTTGGAGAACTATGTGCAAAGTTTGGTTCAATTCCATCGTTGGTGGGGTTCTGAATGCTCTTTGATTGTAAGTGAACTATAAATCACAACTCCCAAGTGACAAAATCTACAACTCCCAAGTGACAAAATCAATTTTTTTTTTAAGTGAAGGACATACATTGGGTTGTTAGGTGTCTTGTGTCAAAATTTTGTGTCAATTTGTCCAGTGATTTTTGAGTTATGTTAATACCACAAATGAACATTACATTTTTATTTATATAGATTGTTTGGTTTAGGCCATGTCCAGATTTGATTCCGGGACCAGGGGTAGGAAGGGATGGAAGAGATACTGAGTTGAACTGAGTGAAAGCATGTGTGTGGAGCCCCCGGTGGCGCAGTGGGTTAAAGCACTGAGCTGCTGAGCTTGCTGACCGAAAGGTCGCAGGTTCGAATTCAGCGAGCAGATCCGCTGTCAGCCCCAGCTTCTGCCAACCTAGCAGTTCGAAAACATGCAAATGTGAGTAGATCAATAGGTACCGCTCTGGCGGGAAGGCAACAGCGCTCCATGCAGTCATGCTGGCCACATGACCTTAGAGGTGTCTATGGACAACGCCAGCTCTTTGGCTTAGAAATGGAGATGAGCCCCACATCCCAGAGTCGGACATGACTGGATTTCATGTCAGGGGCAAACCTTTACCTTTTTACCTTATGTGTGTGGAAAAACATGTGGTGTTACCCAGGGAAAGCAGGAAGAATGACTCACAGTCTGTGAGGCTCAGCGGATGGACCTCCCACCACTGTGTGCTCCTGAGTCCAGGCACAACTTGCCTACACACTAATGTGTCACGGGTCACAGCCCAACATACAGCTTTGAAAGTTCTGGTCTAGCTCCCAAGATGACCAATTCTGCTGCAATGTATTCCGTTTACTGCTCATGTTGGCGAGAAACTCACCTTAGATCACTTTCTCCACCATTAAATCTATGATGCAGATCGCATTTCACAGACATATTGGGAAGAATGCCTCACCTTTATCATCTCATCCATGGTGCTCACATCAAACCCTTCACAACTGCCACATGGGCTGCGGATGCGCCACAAGTCCTAGGGAAAAAGAACACAATGGTATTTCTTTTAGCACTTCAAAATGAAATCATAGAGTCCTAGAGTTGGAAGAGGCCACACAAGCCATCCAGTCCATCCCCTGACATACAGGAAAAGCACAATCAAAGCACTCCCGACAGATGGCCATCCAGTTTCTGTTATAAGAATAGTAATAATAACAATAGCAATAATAGAATTATAGAGTGGGAAGAGACACCATAGACCATTCAGTCCAACCCCTTTGTGCTTTGCAGGAAAAGCACAATCAAAGTACCCCTGAAAAATGGCCAGTCAGCCTCTCTTATTATAATCATAATCATAATAAATACAATCCTAGAACTGGAAGAGACCCTAGGGGTCATCCAGTCCAACCCCCTTGTGTCATGCAGGAAAAGCACAATCAAAGCCCTCCTGACAGATGGCCATCCAGTCTCTATTATAATAATAGTAGCAATAATAATAGAATTATAGAGTTGGGAGAGACACCATAGATAATCCAATTCAACCCCCTTCTGCTATGCAGGAAAAGCACAATCAAAGCCCTCCCAACAGATGGCCATCCAGCCTCTGTTTAAAGGCCTTCAAAAAAAAAAGGAGCACCCATCACACTATGAGGCAATGAGTTCCACTGTTGAGCAGCTCTTGAAATATAATGTATTTGCCTGGCGGTATTAGAACCACTGTATAAATGCTATATTATTTCCAGTTCAAATACACAAAAAGCACTTTTAAATCTGAGTGTTTTATCAAACCAGCATAGATTTTAAAACAAATTGGAAAAGATACACATTTCTTAAAGTTGGCTCTGCATCTCGTGGTGCCAGAACGCAGTCTGTTCAGCGTCTTCCGAGTCGCCCAATCTTCTGTGTGCCCAGAGGAGAGTCTCTCATTTGGTATCAGCCACTGATTGAGGTTTCGGGTTTGAGCCTGCCACTTTTGGACTCTCGCTTGCTGTTCCTGCGAGTGTCTCTGTAGGTCTTAGAAAGCGATTTCTTGATTTAAGGTATTGGCGTGCTGGCTGATATTTGAACAGAGGATGGGCTGGATATATCAATAACTTGGTCCTTTCATTACAGGCTGCTACTTCCCAGCGGATGTCAGGTGGTGCAATACTGGCTAAACAGGATAATTTCTCCAGTGGTGTAGGGTATAGACATCCTGTGATACTGCGGCATGTCTCATTAAGAGCCACATCCACTCTTTTAGTGTGGTGAGATGTGTTCCACTGGACACCAGAAGCAACCAGAAGCAATTCAAAATGGGCAACAGCATAATTGCATACATGTTTCTTTGAAAGTAAGTCCCAGTTTATCATAAAAATGTGCCTGAGCTTTTTGTCAGTGGCATCGGCCGCACAGCAAGGCAGGAACAAATCGATCACAGCCACCTTAAGCTATAAACTACTTTATATTACAGCTATATACATTAGAAGCTACTTAACACTAAGCATGTCGTAAACTTGCTTCTTTCCCTTCCGATCATAACATCGTGAACACACGAACACTGTTATCAGTACTAGTCCACACCTCCTGCATTCCAGAGTGACGTATGACGTACAATGCATGACGCTGCATCCACTTGTTCTGTTGTTGTTATTGTTGTTCATTCGTTCAGTCGTCTCCGACTCTTCGTGACCTCATGGACCAGCCCACGCCAGAGCTCCCTGTCGGCCGTCACCACCCCCAGCTCCTTCAAGGTCAGTCCAGTCACTTCAAGGATGCCATCCATCCATCTTGCCCTTGGTCAGCCCCTCTTCCTTTTGCCTTCCACTTTCCCCAGCATAATTGTCTTCTTTAGGCTTTCCTGTCTCCTCATGATGTGGCCAAAGGACTTCAACTTTGTCTCTAGTCTCCTTACCTCCAGTGAGCAGCCGGGCTTTATTTCCTGGAGGATGGACTGTTTGGATCTTCTCGCAGTCCAAGGCACTCTCAGAACTTTCTTCCAACACCACAGCTCAAAAGCATCTCTCTTCTTTCGCTCAGCCTTCCCTAAGGTCCAGCTCTCACATCCGTAGGTTACTACAGGGAATACCATGGCTTTGACTAGGCAGATCTTTGTTGCCATTCTGATGATATATTTGTTCTATACACTTGATTTATGACCTCTCTAGGAATGCCGTTCCCTCCATGGTTTAGTTAACTCTTTCCACACAGGAATACACTCGGCACATAGCTACTGTATTTTAAACATACATACATACTTTGAAATCTACATTATAAATTGCAAACAGCTCCAACACTTTTGCTCTCAGATTGGGTTGAACTCTCCAAGGATAAAAAAAAATAGCAATGGTTGCAGTAATCTGTTCTCCCTCCACCATTCATTATAACATCACAAATCCCTTCTAAGGCGAAACAGTGTAAGTTATAACAAAAACACAGTTGTCCTTAGATTGCCAATGCTGGAGCATGTCAGAACAATAATCCAAAGCATTTTTATCTCTGGAGAACACCATTCTCAATGACTGCTAGCCATGTGGCTTGAACTGTTGACAGGTGGCCACAAAGCTCATCTGTCCTGAAGCAAAGCAGTTCTTTTAGATCTAGATGATGCATTCAGAGGTGATGCACTTGAATCGTAAAATGTCGCTATGGGGGAAAAACCAGAGACACTTTACCTTGAACTCCACAACCATCAGGTGAAGGGAAGCCGACTCGGGGAGGACCTTTATGTCACTGGTGAGGTGGGGTGCCAGCGCCGTCCGGGCGTACCAGAAATATAAATTGTGCCATGGCAACAAGCTTGTAGAGAAAAAGGGCTCGCCGATTAGAACGGATACCTTGGAGAAAGGAAGGGAAAAAGGATCTAAGCATTTGAAAACAGACCAAGATGCACGCAGACAAGAGGATCGGATGTCCTCACATCTGAGCACTATTATCACCACTCTAACTCCTGGTGGTGCAATGGGTTAAACCCTTGTGCCAGCAGGACTGAAGACTGAAAGGTCGGAGGTTTGAATCTGGGGAGAGCACGGGTGAGCTCCCTCTGTTAGTTCCAGCTCCCCAAACGGAGACATGAGAATAGCCTCCCTCAAGGATGGTAAAACATCAAAACATCCGGGCATCCCCTGGGCAACATCCTTGAAAACAGCCAATTCTCTCACACCAGAAGCAACTTGCAGTTTCTCAAGTCACTCCTGATACATGCAGGAGAGTTTTCAGAGACTTATAGAATTATGGAGTTAGAAGAGACCATATGGGCTATCTAGCCCAATCCCCTGCCATAATGGAAAAGCACAATCAGAGCACCCCTGACAGATGGCCATCCAGTCTCTGTTTAAAAGCTTCCAAGGAAGGAGTTTCCACCACACTCTGAGGCAAAGAGTTCCACTGTTGAACAGCTCTTACAGTCAGGAAGACCGGGATTGTGGCGCAGCTGGCTGAGTGTCAGCTGCACTAAGATCACTCTGACCAAAAGGTCATGAGTTTGAAGCCAGCCCGGGTTGGAGTGGGTTTCCAACCAATTGTGTAGCCTGTTGTCAACCTTTGCAACCCGAAAGACAGTTGCCTTTGTCAAGTAGGAAAATTACGTACCACCTTAAAGTGTGGGGAGGCTAAATTAACTAATTTATGGGGTCATAAAAAAAAGACTCCAGCAAGCACTCCAGCAAAAGCATGCGGGGAATGCGGGGAATGCGGAAGTACTTCATCAGCGTCGCAGATGGACGATGAAAGCGACAGCTCCCCTGGCGGCCAGAAAAAGTTAAATAGCCTCTGTCTATGTCTGTATATGTTGTATGTCAAAATTGGCATTGAATGTTTGCCATATATGTGTACATTGTAATCCACCCTGAGTCCCCTGCGGGGTGAGAACGGCAGAATATAAATGCTGCAAATAAAGTAATAATAATAAATAAAGCAAAATAGAGAGGCATCATGACTTCTCTCAATTTAGACCCTAGACTCCTTCTGATGCAGCCCAAAATCCCATTGGCTTTTTTAGCAGCCACATCACACTGTTTGCTTCTGTTCAGCTTGCTGTTCTCAAAGATTCCTAGATCCTTTTCACATGGATTGCTGTTGAGCCAGGCATCCCCAATCCTATATCTGTGCATTTCATTTTTTCTGTCGACGTGTAGTATCTTACGCTTCTTCTTGTTGAGATTCATGTTTAGTTTTGGCAAATCAGCTCTCTAATCTGTTAAGTTGTTTTGAATTCTGATCCTGTCGCCCTGAGTATTAGCTATCACTCCTGATATGGTATCATCTGCAAACTTAATAATCATTCCCTCTAAACCTTCATCTAAGTCATTAAGAAAGATATTAAATAGTACTGAGCCCAGGACAGAACCCTGAAGCATCCCACTAGTCACTTCTTTCCAGGATGAAGAGAAACCATTGGTGAGAACGTGTATTGATTCTCTCTTCTTCCCTTCTCCCATAAATATGATAATTGTACAAGAAACTTGGTAACAGAAGAAAATCCTCTCAACCTCATCTTTTCCCAGTTTCAAAATGCCAAGCCAATGCAATGCAAAAAGGCATCTAATGAAGTCACCAATAAAAATTAAAGCTTACTCTACCACTGAAAAGCTGTTAAGATTTTAACAGCTTTTCAAAGGCAACCCCACGCTCTCTACGTGGGGTTGCCTTTGAAGACAGCCCGGAAGCTCCAATTAGTCCAACGGGCGGCAGCCATGATACTAACAGGAGCGGGGCGCAGGGAGCATACAACTCCTCTGCTGCACCAGCTCCACTGGCTGCCGATCTGCTACCGGGCTCAATTCAAAGTGCTGGCGTTCGCCTTTAAAGCCCTAAACGGTTCTGGCCCAACTTTTCTATCCGAACGTATCTCAACCTATCAGCCCACCAGGACCCTAAGATCTTCTGGGGAGTCCCTGCTCTCTATCCCGCCGGCTTCACAAGTGCGGCTGGCGGGAACGAGAGACAGGGCCTTTTCTGTGGTGGCCCCTTGGCTTTGGAACACCCTCCCCATAGAGGTAAGATCAGCCCCCTCGCTGATGGTGTTTCGGAAAAGATTGAAGACATGGATGTTTAAACAAGCATTCGGTTAATCCGTTGCAACGAATTATGATGACTAAAGGACTGGTAATCATGGACGATGAATTTGGATTGCGACTCCAGTTACGAGATGCATTGGATGGTTATTGGTGGCCCAATAATTTGTATTGTATATGTGTTTTATGCTTTTAAACTGAATATTGTTGTTTTTTAAGTGTTGTAAACCGCAATGAGTCGCCGATTTAGGCTGAGATATTAGCGGTATACAAGCGCATTAATAATAATAATAAGAAGAAGAAGAAGAAGAAGAAGAAGAAGATTTGGACAGGGTGCCAACAACAACTCTAAAACCTATCAGTCTTGTGGCAATGGTAGAACCCACTATACCAGTGTTTCTCAACCTTCCTAACGCTGCGACCCCTTAGTACAGATCCTCATGTTGTGGTGACCCCCAACCATCACATTATTTTGCTACTTCATAACTGTCATTTTGCTCCTGTTATGAATGGTACTGCAATTATCTGATAAGCAGGATGTATTTTCACTGGATCAAATTTGGCACAAATACCTGATATGCCCAAATTTGAATAGTGGTGGGATTGGGAGGAGCGGGGAGTGATTGATTTTGTTATCTGGGAGTTCGAGTTGTTGGGATTTATAGTTCACCTACAATCTGAACTCCACCAATGATGAAATTGAACCAAACCTGGCACACAAAACTCCCACGGCCAACAGAAAACACTGGAAGGGTTTGGTGGGCATTGACCTTGACTTTGGGAGTTGTAGTTCACCTATATCCAGAGAGAACTGTGGACTCAAACAATGATGGATCTGGACCAAACTTGGCATGAATTCTCAATAGGCCCAAATGTGAACACTGATGGAGTTTGGGGAAACTAGATCTTGACATTTGGGAGTTGTAGTTGCTGGGATTTATAGTTCACCTACCAATGAACCCTACCAATGATTGAATTGGGCCAAACTTCCCACACAGAACCTCCATGACCAACAGAAAATACTGTGTTTTCTGGTGGTCTTTGGGGACCCCTCTGACACCCCCTCATGATCCCTCCAGGGGTCCCGACCCCCAGGTTGAGAAACACTGCACTATACAGTTTTTAAATGTTTTTTTAAGTCTCCCAGAAGATTGAATCGACTTACCTTTTTGTCCCCAAGATCAGAAGAAGTCAACGATTCAGGGTTCTTCTCTATTATTTTAATTTTATTTTCTAGATGGTTGGCCTTAAAAATCTTTAGAAAGGAAAAAAATAGTGATTGTGATGAGTGACTTCCTCAAGCTCTCATTCCTTTTGAGAACTGCTTTCCAACACAAAAGGCATAGCCAATCATTTAGGACAAGGGTGGGCCAATGGACAGGCCTATGGAGATATTTTCTGGGCAGATCCCTACTGGGGACCACAAAGACTGCAACAAATCACAGAAATAAAGCTCAGAATTGGAAGTTGGTGGAAGCCACTTCTTGTTTTGGAAAACAGCTTTTTAGATGTCCTATCGGCAGAGTAGAGGGATATAAAAGGCTTCCAAGAAGTAATGGTTGTTTACCTGTAACAGTGTTTCTTTAAGTGGTGATCTGTGAAATTCACATATATGGTATTTCCTGTGCTTCCATTCCTCATAGAGTATATAGCCAGTGGGAGGGGCTACTGCCTCAGTTCCTTTTGTCTGCCGCTGTTGCAGCAGCTTAAGAATCTCTTGCTCTTTAGGCTAGCTTTCTTTTTACATCATTGTTATTGACTGGTCACAGTTTACCTGGGCAGGTTAAGGATCACTCCACTAGATCTGTGGTGACCTCCAGTGTCCTTCTGAGAGGCTTTCTTCTGGAAGACCTCTGTCAAATGGATGCTTGGTCTATTCCAAGGGTCCTCAAACTAAGGCCTGAGGGCCAGATACGGCCCTCCAAGGTCATTTACCCGGCCCTCGCTCAGGGTCAGCACAACTCTGAAATGACTTGAAAGTACACAAAAGTTTGAGGATCCCTGGTCTATTCAATTCACTTTTGTCATGTTCGGCACAGTTAATGCCCACTGTCGTAAAGGTGTAGCCTTTGGCAGAGCAGTCCTCTTCTCTTCGGTGTCATGACACCCACCACCCACACTAGTAGCTCGCTAGTCTACCATATGTGCGATTTCACAGACACCACGATGAAGAAAGGCAAGTAACTCCTCCCTTTTTTTGTATGAAAACAATGGCCCAGAGAATTGAGGAAGGAGTGATCCCGGGTGACAAAAATGTTGATTCAAAATGAGAGAGACAAAGCTAAGGTTGGGTTGTTGTAGGTTTTTCCGGGCTATATGGCCATGTTCTAGAGGCATTTCTCCTGACGTTTCGCCTGCATCTATGGCAAGCATCCTCAGAGGTAGTGAGGTCTGTTGGAAGTAGGAAAATGGGTTTATATATCTGTGGAATGACCAGGGTGGGACAAAGGACTTTTGTCTGCTGGAGCTAGGTGTGAATGTTTCAACTGACCACCTTGATTAGCATTTAATGGCTTGGAAGTACCTGGGGGGAATCTTTTGTTGAGAGTGATTTGATGTGCCTGATTGTTTACTCTCTGTTGTTTTGCTGTTGTAATTTTTGAGTTTTTTAATACTGGTAGCCAAAACTCAAAAACTCAAAAATGCAAAACTCAAAAATCTAAGTTATATGATTACTCTCTAGTCTCAAAATTTCCTGAATTCTAATGCTTCAGTAGGCTTGCGGGGAGAGCTGAGGTCAGCCTGCCTGTTGCTCACAAATTTGGAAATGTAATTGATCAAGAAAGCAGACTCAAAAGAACTCCAAAGTACATACAAATCAGATGAGAACATGATAGAAAACCCTAAATCCCTCAAAACTAAAGACATAAAGATGAGGAATCATGCTTGTTTAGCAATAAACTATAATCACATCCAATCTTCTTTATGATAGTGCAACTAATATTTTAACTAAGCTAATTCACAAATAGCTGTACACATCTGTGCAGATATATCTACAATTTATGTAATCTTGAATGCCCAAAGGGCAGCTTTTCCCAATCAGATGCTTTCCAGATATGTTGGATTACAATCCCATCATCCACAGCTAAAGTTGGCGGCATATAACCGAACCCACATTTTCTTCGTTGCTTTACCACTGTTTGCTTTTAAAACAATCTTGAAGACGTAAGAGCGGGGCCACCGGTTGTTACTTCTCTAATGTATTATTTTTATGCAAAACATCATGAGCATTAATTCACCCCAAATTACTATTATTACCAACTTCTGGTAGAAAAGAGTTTCTTCAAAAGACTTCTAATCAACACTCTAGAAACAACACCCTAGAATCACTTTCATTTAATTCTCCTACTTAGCGCCTGCAGAGCAATTTTCATGTTATTCCACCAATTTCCTTTCAAAGATTTAATCCTTTTATTTTAGGTTGTTGCAGAGAGCAATTTGTACTGAAATGCCGGATATCACATGGCTGGATCATTTTTTTATAAAAAAATTTCATATAAGATGATTTGAACAGAATATTTTCAAAGAAGATTGTGACGCATAAAATATATATGGATTTGTATGAAAGGTGTATGAATGGGGCCTAATTGGGCTGAAGACACAATTCTAAAATAATGAAGCCTGGAAAACAACAACACTCAGGAATTATATTTGAAAGTTGATGAACCATGACAAATGATTAACTGTTGAACTTTTGGAGGAAATTATCTCTGTTTACATTGCCAAAGACAATCGCTCTTTTAAGTAAGGAAGTCAACACAAGGATCCTTATGTTTACCAACACCAATTAGGAAGAGTCAACATCTGCCAGGAACTGAGAGGAAGCCAGGCTGGAAAAAACATCTATCATTCATTTACATCTTTGGAACATCAGCAAGACATATCACTATATAAGAGACCTTATTACAATCCAAAACTGTGACAGATAGCTATGCTGTTCACCCGCCATGCTCTACTGAGAGAGATGGTGTACCTTGGGAGTGGCAGATCTGCTATGGGAAAGCAGGATTTTGGTCACTTGCCTTCTTTTCTCAAGGGAAGAGAAAGAAGTGCAATTTTGGAATATGCATTTTGGTGTTTTAGAAGTTTTGGAAGTTTTAGAACTGTGTGTTGGCAAGCTGCAGGGTAAGCAGGGTCTGGCCTAAGCAGGCGCTTCTCCAAGGAAGAAAAAAGAATATGGTAATATTTGGATGAACAGAGGCTGGATGGCCATCTGTCAGGGGTGATTTCAGCTCTTACTGCCTACTACAGGGAAAACCAGCTAACCCCTAACCCATCTAAAACACAGACATGTGCCTTTCATCTCAAGAACAGAGAAGCATCCCGAGCTCTGAGGATTATTACCTGGGAAGGAATCCCACTGGAGCATTGCAGCGCACCCAAATACCTGGGAGTCACTCTGGACCGTGCTCTTACCTACAAGAAGCACTGCCTAAACATCAAGCAAAAAGTGGGTGCTAGAAACAATATCATACGAAAGCTGACTGGCACAACCTGGGGATCACAACCAGATACAGTGAAGACATCTGCCCTTGCGCTATGCTACTCTGCTGCTGAGTACGCATGCCCAGTGTGGAACACATCTCACCACACTAAAACAGTAGATGTGGCTCTTAATGAGACATGCCGCATTATCACGGGGTGTCTGTGCCCTACACCACTGGAGAAATTACACTGCTTAGCCGGTATTGCACCACCTGACATCCGCTGGGAAGTAGCAGCCAATAGTGAAAGGACCAAGGCAGAGACATCTCCAGCTCATCCCCTGTTTGGATATCAGCCAGCACGCCAACGACTTAAATCAAGACATAGTTTTCTAAGATCTACAGAGACACTCGCTGGAACACCTCAGCAAGCGAGAGTCCAAAAGTGGCAGGCTCAAACCCAGCACCTCAACCAATGGCTGATACCAAATGAGAGACTCCCCCCTGGGCACACAGAGGACTGGGCGACTTGGAAGGCGCTGAACAGACTGCGCTCTGGCACCACGAGATGCAGAGCCAACCTTCAGCAATGGGGTTACAAAGTGGAATCCTCGGCATGCGAGTGTGGAGAAGAGCAAACCACTGACCACCTGCTGCAATGCACCCTGAGCCCTGCCACATGCACCATGGAGGACCTTCTTGCAGCAACACCGGAAGCACTCCAAGTGGCCAGATACTGGTCAAAGGACATTTAACCAACTACCAAACTCACAAGTTGTGTATTTTTCTGTCTGTTTGCTTTGTTTTTGTTAGAAATGTAATATATAATGGACTGGTTGCTCTGACACGACAAATAAATAGAGGTGATTTGAATGCACTATTCCTGCTTCTTGATTTGAATGCGATATTCCTGCTTTAAACAGAGGCTGGATGGCCATCTGTCAGGGGTGATTTGAATGCAATTTTCCTGTTTCTTGGCAGAATGGGGTTGGACTGGATGGCCCATGAGGTCTCTTCCAACTCTTTGATTCTATGATTCTATGAATGAGGATGAATGAATGTGTATGAATAATGTGAATGTTGAGTAAAAATGTAATCCTCCTCTTGTCTGGTTACATATAATCTGTATGTTGTGGTTCAGCCAGATGATGATGAGGGGTTTGGGGGTTCAGGGCCTGATGGTTCTGTAGGTAAGCAAACAGAGGGGGCTTTAGAGCAAGATGGTTCTGTAGCTGAGGGAATGGAGGGGGTTTTGGAGTAAGGTGCAGTTGCTAAGACACAATGTGAAAGTGGAACTGTTTTGGACAACAACAGGCAGGGAGAGGAGGATAACATTACCTCTTCCACTGGCTGCCAGTTTGCTACCGGGCACAATTCAAAGTGCTGGCTTTGGCCCAGAAAGCCCTAAACGGCCCCAGCCCAAATTACCTGAGCGAACGCATCTCTCCCTATGAACCATTGTGGAAAATAAGATCCTCCGGGAAGGCCCTGCTTTCCGTCCCGCCATTGTCACAGGCACGATTGGTGGGGACGAGAGACAGGGCCTTCTCGGTGATTGCTATGGAACTCCCTTCCTGGTGAGATTAGGTCGACCCCCTCTCCCTGTTCTTTAGAAAGATGGTAAAAACTTGGCTGTGGGACCAAGCTTTTGGGACAGGGCAATAAAGCAGCAATTGAAAAGATTACCAGGCCAATTAGATTTGACATGGATGACTAGGATGGATTTAAATGGTGTATTTTAATATTGCTCCAGCAAAGGATCACCGCCTTGTCAGGGCGCTGGAGCTTGAGCACCTCAATGATGTCATGAGCGAAACCGTGAAGGGCCACCCAAGACGGGACGGTCGTGGCAGAGAGGTCAGACCAAGCGTGATCCCTGGGGAAGGCAATGGCAAACCACTCCAGTATCCTTGCCAAGAAAACTAAATGGACCAGTACAACCAGAGATATGTTGGTATGCCATTGGAAGATGGGACTCCCAGGTCGGAAGATGATGGATGGCATCCTTGAAGTGACTGGACTGACCTTGAAGGAGCTGGGGGTGGTTACGGCCGACAGGGAGCTCTGGCGTGGGCTGGTCCATGAGGTCACGAAGAGTCGGAGACGACTGAACGAATGAACAAATTTTAATATTGAGATAAATGTTTTTAATTTTTATGTATATATATAAGAATTTGTGTCCTGGCATTGAATGTTTGCCGTATATATGCTGTGCTCCGCCCTGAGTCCTCTTCAGGGTGAGAAGGCCGGAATATAAAGGTTTTAAATAAATAAATAAATCATCCGAAGAAGCAGCTGGCTTAGACAGAGATACTAAGCTGCTTCTGAGGGGGTAGAGATTCAGGTGCAGGAAAATCCATGAGAAAGAGAGGAAAAAGCAGGCTTCTCAAGGTCAAAGGAATGTGTTCATGTTTTGCAGTCCTTAAATTAGTGAGAGAGCTGTTAGGATTTTAGATCAAGAAACTCCTGTCTCATTCCTAGTTCGTGTCTTAGTTCAAGATCCAAGAATTATGCTCCGTGTTTTATGGATTTACCTTTAGATTCCTGACCATGTTTTGCCCCTTGTTTCCTGGATTTTTGTTCATGTTTAAACCCTTGCTTCCTGTATTTACCTATTGCCTTTGGGACTTGCTTCCTTTATTAACTCTTGGATTTTTACCCTATTTGCTTAAGGTGCCTTCGGCCCTTTTTATATGTGTTTTTATCAACAAACCGTTTATTACCATGTTTGGTTTCTTGTTGAGTACTGTGAGCAAGGTGAACTCCTGCTGATGTGCAACATTACATGTCTGTATGTCTAAATGTTGTTCTGTAAAAGTTCTGATACCCTTTCACATACTGGAGAATTGCAAGAAAAAAAACATTCATGCTTTAAAGCAGGGGTCCACAAACTTGTAAAACAGAGGGCCAGCTCATAGGCCGTCAAACTGTTGGAGGGCCGGATTATAATTTGAAAAAAAAATATGAATGAATTCTTATGCACACTGCACATATCTTATTTGTAGTGCAAAAAACACTTTAGAACAATACAATAATTAAAATGAAGAACAATTTTAACAAATATAATCTGATTAGTATTTCAATGGGTAGTGTGGGTCTGCTTTTGGCTGATGAGATAGGATAGTTGTTGTTGCTGTTGTGTGCTTTCAAGTAGTTTCAGACATAGGTTGACCCTGAGTGAGGGTCAGGTAAATGACCTTGGAGGGCCGTATTCGGCCCCTGGGCCATAGTTTGAGGACCCCTGCTTTAAAGTAATAATAATTATTATTTATTTATTTATTTATTTATTTATACCCCTCTCCATCTCCCCCAGGGGGACTCGGTGTGGCTTACATGAGGCCATGCCCATCAGTACAATACAAAACAATATAACACAAAAACATAATAAAACCAAAAAAATAAAATACATGAAAGGCAAAACAATATAATAAGCGAGCAAGGTGAGCAGGTGAACTCCTGCTTATGTGCAACATTATATGTCTGTAGGAGCCCCCGGTGGCGCAGTGGGTTAAAGCACTGAGCTGCTGAGCTTGCTGAGTGAAAGGTCACAGGTTCGATTCCGGGGAGCGGTGTGAGCTTCCGCTGTCAGCCCTAGCTTCTGCCAACCTAGCAGTTCGAAAACATGCAAATGTGAGTAGATCAATAGGTACCGCTCCGGTGGGAAGGTAACGGCGCTCCATGCAGTCATGCCGGCCACATGACCTTGGAGGTGTCTACGGACAACGCTGGCTCTTCGGCTTATAAATGGAGATGAGCACCACACCCCAGAGTCAGACATGACTGAACTTAATGTCAGGGGACTACCTTTACCTTTACCTTTTATATGTCTGTATGTCTAAATGTTGTTCTGTAAAAGTTCTGATACCTTTGAAAAGTTATTCATAACATGATTGCTTTTTAAACTTATTTTTTGGGGAAGTAATTTTCAAAGATAGATGCAGCCTTCCTCCCCAAAATAGAATAAAAACAGGTGCTTAACACGAAAATATGACTGTAAACTATGACAATCGATATTAACCCTATAGGATTATATTCTACTTACTCCTTTAAACCTCTATGTCACATGGGCAACCTTCCAACACAGTTCTTGAAATGTTCATGTGCGGAAAGAGCAGCTAGCAAAATCTAATCCAGTAGAGACTATTTCAGTTCTGGACTAACAAGGATAAGCCCTAGACAAAGCTCAATAGGTTGAAAAGATATGCTCAAATATACAACTGAGTCATGCTAAGAAGCAGTAGAGATTCAACTTGAATCCATCTGGGAGAAATATCATGAGGCCAGGATGACGACAATGTGCAGACATACATTGTTGAAAGCATGTTACTTACCTTCTGCATGAGTGAATGAGACACTGAGGAGGTTTCCAATGTAAACACCTGAAACAGAAAGAAAGGAAGATCCTGATGGCAACAATAGTTTAGTCAATCTTAACAATGAAAAACCAGTACTGGCAGTCTCCAAGTTACAAATATCTGACTTACAAACAAGCCATAGTTTTTAAAAGGGGCTAAGAAAACATTAAGTGAGAGAAATCTAACCTGTTTCATGCAGACACTGACAGAGAGGTTTCAGTGCAAAGGGCAGATTGTCATGAGAATGTTTCTGTCAGGCCTTGGGAGAAAGATTACTCTCTCCGTCTGTGAACTCCCCAGATTCTAGTTTGGAAAACAGTCTGACACCTGCTAAAGTTAATGAGAAGTCAGATAAGCAGAGTCGGCAGCTGGAGATTAGCCAGAATCAACAAGATCCGAAAGAATTCGTCAATTAAAAGACGGGGGGAAACGAAACCAGTTTTTGGGATTTAAGGTTTGCCTGTAGAAAATCTTGTCAGATCAGGCATCATTTGGAAATCAAGTTCTTGTGCCACTGAAGTCTTGTTCAAGGGATCTTGTTTCTGTGGAGATTTTTAGCCTTTTGGATTGTCGTTGCATCCTGCTTGATTCCTATCTGGCTTTAATGCTGTCATGGATTGCCTGTATTTCTTATCATAGAATCATAGAATCAAAGAGTTGGAAGAGACCTCATGGGCCATCCAGTCTACCCCCTGCCAAGAAGCAGGAATATTGCATTCAAATCATCCCTGACAGATGGCCATACAGCCTCTGTTTAAAAGCTTCCAAAGAAGGAGCCTCAATCACACTCCGGGGCAGAGAGTTCCGCTGCTGAACGGCTCTTACAGTCAGGAAGTTCTTCCTCATGTTCAGATGGAATCTCCTCTCTTGTAGTTTCAAGCCATTGTTCCACGTCCTAATCTCCATGGAAGCAGAAAACAAGCTTGCTCCCTCCTCCCTGTGGCTTCCTCTCACATATTTATACATGGCTATCATATCTCCTCTCATCCTTCTCTTCTTCAGGCTAAACATGCCCAGCTCCTTAAGCCGCTCCTCATGGGGCTTGTTATCCAGACCCTTGATCCTTTGAGTCCCACTCCTCTGGACACATTCCAGCTTGTCACTATCTCTCTTGAATTGTGGTGCCCAGAATTGGACGTTGCTTTGGGTTACTACTGTTTATGGACTAATACTTTTTGGAACCTTCTTATTTTCTTACAAGCATTTATTTCTTCTGGCTATTTACTAAGCTTTAATAAAAGAAGATTTGATTCTTCACTCTTTGTGTGGTGTGTTTTAAATCAGAGGGCTTCTTCTAGACCTGGAGTGCAACACTTATTTGTTTTGGGCCCATTTATCCATAAAAGCATGAAATCTTCTGTGGATTTCCAAAAAGAGATTTTGAAAAACAACCATCACCATTAAGTTAAGTCCTATTAAGCATTAGTTTAATAGGAGCAAAAGTGTTAAGCCACTACAGCACAGATCCACGCAGACCCCCAATTTACATAATCCCAGTTCCATCTTGGCCATAGAAATATATAATATTGGACACAGAAAGATAAATGGATACAGAACAATGAGCATTCGACTGAATGGTTAATCCAGCGGGAGCAGGCCTGATTAATGAATGCTACTTAAATCAACAGTTACGACACTTTCATTGATTCCATTTATCTATTTCAATGGGTCCACAATGGGAATTTTTGCCTTAAATGCCGCACCATCTTTTGTGCCTGCAAAACATAATCGAAGACGTCCTGTAAGGGAATTAACTGCACAAAGAAGCAGCAATCTAAAAAGCAGGGCCCAGCTTGCCATACATAAAAAAATAAAAATCATGAATGCTGCTTAACTCGGCAGGAACTAATAGATTAGTTATTTTCGCCCCAGTCCGTCAAGATTACAAACTATTGTCATTATTTTATATGAGTAACGCAGTACTGGATGCTTTTGTTCAGCTGAAGACAAGTGCAAAGACATCTTGGAAAAGTTGAGAGTTTTTGGAGGTGGATTTGAAACAGCAATGAATGAGAGGGCACCGTATCTGAGTTCTGGGGCAGCACAAAAAAGGTAAACAGAACCATTTTCAAAGAGCAGGAACGCCATGAAAGTCATAGAATACATATATCAGCATTCCTTATAATTATGAATATTTCCTCTTCAAAGAAAGGTGTGAAATATATAAATATATAAATAAAAATATAATATATATTATATATTAAAATATATATTAAAATATATAATATATTTATATATTATATATTAATATATAATCTATATAAATAAAAATGTAATGTTTGCTTGTGGGATTAATATAACTCAAAAACCACTGGGGGAATTGACACCACATTTGGACACAACACACCTACTAACCTAAGGAGTGACCATCACTCAAAAAACTGATTTTGTCATTTGGGAGTTGTAGTTGCTGGGATTTATAGTTCACCTACAATCAGAGCATTCTGAATCCCACCAATGCTGGAACTGAACTAAATGCGGCATACAGGACTCCCATGACCAACAGAAAACACTAGAAGGGTTTGGTGGGCACTGAACTTGAGTTTGGGAGTTGTAGTTCACCTACATCCCGGGAGCACTGTGGACTCAAGCAATGATGGATCTGGACCAAACTTGGCATGAATATTTAATATGCCCAAATATGAACACAGATGGAGTTTGGGGGAAGTCGACCTTGACATTTGGGAGTTGTAGTTACTGGGATTTATAGTTCACCTACAGTCAAGGAGCATTCTGAACCCCACCAACGACAGAATTGGGGCAAACGTCCCCCCATAACCAACAGAAAATACTTAAGGCCATCCAGTAACTCCCTTCACCAGGGCAAGAAAACGTAATCAAAGCCCTCCTGACAAAGAGCCATCAAGCCATAGGTATAGAGAGAGATATATGATTCACACACACACACACACACACACACACACAGAGATATAGTATCCTAGATTTGAAAGAGACCCCTAAAGAAGGACAATTCTATGTCTGGGCAAACTAGACAATATCCACATCAACACTGACAAAGAAACAGCAAGAAATACTGTTTACCCACAAGCAGAAACAAATTACATATATTAGAAACCAACACTTTCTCAATATTTTCCAGATCACCAGACTGGGCCACAGCAACGCGTGTGTGATCAGATATAAAACAAAAATGAAAATTCTAAACAAAAAAGGATTGAGCAACGGATAAGGCATATAGAAAAACAATAGAATATCTTACCTCTTCTGCTCCCAAATGATGAGCCAAGACAGGAAGGAGGCTGCCATCACTGACGCTGAGGCAAATGCTGTTCGGCTTCAAAACCTTCAGGAGAAAAAGAAAAGCTATCAGCATTTCTCACTTTAAAGTAAAGGGAAAGGTTTCCCCTGACATTAAGTCTAGTTGTGTCCAACTCATCTCCATTTCTAAGCCGAAGATCCGGAGTTGTCCGTAGACACCTCCAATGTCATGTGGCCAGCATGACTGCATGGAGCACCGTTATCTTCCCACAGAAGCAGAACCTATCGATCTACTCACATTTGCATGTTTTCGAACTGCTAGGTTGGCAGATGCTGAGGCTAATAGTGGGAGCTCCCTATGCTCTCCGGCTTCTAAATGCTGACCTTTTGGTCAGCAAGTTCAGCAGCTTAGTGGTTTAATCCACCGTGCCACCGGGGGCTCCAAGAGAACTCCTAAGTATATACAAATCAGATGACAACATGACAGAAAACGCTCAATTCCTCAAAACTAAAGACATAGAGAATCATTGGGACTTTGGTGCAGCTGGCTGGGAGTCAGCTGCATTAAGATCACTACTGACAGAAAGGTCATAATTTCCCTTTAACTCACTTCCTGTTGTCCTAGCCCTGTTCTTTACTAGGAGTCGTTTGCAAGTTGAGGACTTCTGTATTGTGAAAGAAATCTAAATGTTTG
Source organism: Anolis sagrei (assembly GCF_037176765.1). Taxonomy (NCBI): domain Eukaryota; kingdom Metazoa; phylum Chordata; class Lepidosauria; order Squamata; family Anolidae; genus Anolis; species Anolis sagrei. Next base: position 8,807,635 of record NC_090028.1, on the reverse strand, counting down.
CCACTACCCAGTCTGTTTTCACCCCAGAGCTAACCAAGTTTGGCTATGCAGGAAGATCAAAACAAAACAGAGTTTAGAAGAGCCAAATATATATTTACACGCTTCCTATCCAATGCCCTGGCATTCAGAACTAGAGGCAGGAAAGAAATATATTACAGTTAGAAAAACCTAGAAATAACTAGTAAAACATGTAAGATAATAATTGAAATAAAGAAAGGAAAAACAAAAAATAACATTCTCAAGGAGGTCTGGAAAGAATATTTAGGGATAAAAATAAATGAAACAGAGTGGCAACAATTATGGAGACAAAGACATCTAAAAGAATTATCAATACGGGTTAAAGAAAATTATTATAAGTTAATATGGAAATGGTACTTAACACCAGTAAAAATACCAAATATAAATAAAAACTATTCAAAAATTGCTGGAGAGGATGTCAAGAATCAGGAACATATATACATATGTGGTGGCAATGTAAATATGTAAATAATTTTTGGGGGAAAGTATTTAGAGAAATAGAAGATATAATGATTATTAAAATAGAAAGAAGTCCTAGTATAGTTTTATTATCATTATATAATAATAAACAACTAAAAAAGAGGATAAAAATGTGATAACAAATTTATTAACAATAGCAAGACTGCTTATAGAAAGGAACTGGAAAAAAGAAATAAATATACAAATAGAGGAGTGGTACAAGGAAGTCTGGAAATTGGCAATACATGATAAGCTGACATGTATATTAAAAGTTAAAAGAGGTATATGGAAAGTTATTTTGATGATGTATGGAGACAATTTATTGAAAAAAGGATTAAAAAATAAAGAAGGAAAGTTACCTCCACAAAAAGAATTGAAATTTTGGACAGATGATATGTAAAAGCTGTGGCTTGGGAGGGGGGGGGGGGGAAGCACAACGGTGATGTTGAGACTCAGCGTTTGTCTCATGCACCTACTACTAGTAGTAGAAGGAAACGTGGTTTAGAGGATGATGAAGCTCAGCAACAGCTGGAAAGGATCAGAGACTTGTTCTTAGAGACTACGGATGAGGAGGATTTTGAGGGTTTTACTCGCGAGGAAATGGAGCTGGAAGATTACAGAGGTGTAAAGAGAGTAGCCAGCAGCTCAAATAGTGATGTGGAATCTGTTGCTAAACGCCTGAGAGATGTAGCTGATTGTGGGGACTTTGACAGCGAAGAGGAAGAGCTGGACTGGACTAAAGTTCAGGAAGTAATTGATGTTATTAATGCTCCCACGTCTAGCGATGAATTCCAGGGTTTTAATGATAATTGGGTTGCAGATAATACTTTGCAGGATGGAGCCCGAAGTACTGACTGGCAACAATGGCGCAGCCGGGATTCACCTGTGGAATTAGACACAGCTGAAAGTAACTCCAGCGATTCGGATGAGATTTAAGCAGCAGTTTGGGGACAGACTAATCGCAGAGTTCAAAGTGTCGCATTACCGTGTGCCTTGTGTGTAACTCCTGCCCTGAGCTCTTGTTGCAGCTTCGTGTTTCCTGATCATGTGAACAACCCTGCCGGAACCAGACTCGTGAGTCTTCCTTGCCTTGACCCTCGGACTGCCTGACAACGCCCCTGCTTATCCCTGGAAACTTCGTCGGACCGCTCTTCATGCGGATTGCTGTTTGCTGTTTTGTTTGCCTTTGAAACGGACTAAGTTTTACTGCTGAATCCAAGCTGCCTGCTTTTGTTTAGACTGACTTTCCTTTTGCCAGCAAAGACTGACTGAGACCAGTTTGTTTACATTCCTGCTGACCGCAAGCCTTCTTTGTTTACTACTCTGCCTTGAAGAGTCTCCTTTTGTTTTGTTAATAGACATTAAACACCTTCCTTTAACTCTTACATTGCCGGTTGCTTGTTTGGTCTGTCTGAGTCTTGACAGGTGGGGGATAGATAATATGTATAAGCAGAAAAATTACACTAGATGCCAAAAGTATGGTAGGCTGTATTGAATAATATGTATCTATAAAAGAAACAATGTATAACAAATGTATTAGACCATGATAAAATAATAAAAAATATTATTAAAAAAACTTAGAAAAACCTACTCACTTTCTGCAGAGCTTCCAAATACAGAGATGTTCGGTTTTGATCGTTCAGTTCTCCAAACCGTGGCCGGTTCCACAGCATGTGGGCCTGGCACCTACACACAGGACTCTCAACAGCAACGTCGCCTTCTTCCGCTCTGAAAACATTGGGATGAATGCAGTCAACCGATCTGTGTGTTTGCCCTCAACCATACTTGATGTGACTGTCTGAGGTAGTAAAATATACGTGCTCTGTTTGAAGTGTGTTCATTTCATTGATCAAGGTGTGTGTTTACATCAGAAGTCCCATGATGTTCTTTAAAGGTAAACGCTGACAAATAGTCTAGTTGAGTCTGACTCTGGCCGGTGGTGCTCATCTCCACTTCTAAGCCAAAGAGCCGGCGTTGTCCGTAGACACCTCCGAGGTCATGTGGCTAGCATGACTGCATGGAATGCTGTTACCTTCCCACCAGAGTGGTACCTATTCATCTACTCATATTTGTTTGTTTTTGAATTGCTAGGTTGGAAGAAGCTGGGGCTAACAGTGGAAGCTCACCCCACCCAGATTCAAACTGCTGACTTTTTGGTCATTAAGTTCAGCCAGGGGTTCTTTACATCCCAGTAAATAGCCAAGGTTACAAACCAGTAAAGACTGGATCCTCTAAAAGCCAGAAGTCATGGCTCTGTATTGCACCTTTAAAGTATTCCTGTTTCAGGTTCTATAAAAGAAAATACAAACTCAGCCTCTTGTTGCTTTGCTTTCGCCAAGTTTGGGGGAAGCCTTAACATCACATTTCATCTTATTTCCTGGTTTTGTTTGAAGCCAGGAAATTAGAACATGCCTTATATCTGGTCTGTGTATATTTGAAACAAGGGAGAGGTTTTCCATGGAAACAGGCGCAATGAAGGGGAGGGGCCAGGGTGTGGGATAGGAGATGTGAAGGAAATAAACTGTCAGTTGGAATTTTGTTTCGTACCCCAATGTATACTTTTAGAAATAAAGCCTTCCCACTTTGTTCGTGAAGTAATTCTCCAGAAAGCTACAGATCTGGACACTCATTGCATTCAACAAGGTGTTTGTGACAGGTTCTTTCCAAACCTGTGTATAAATCAGAGGAACCACAATAATTGCTGTGTTGAACTGGTCTATCATTTTTCCTGCTCTTTCACACTCATAGTTCAATGGTATTGAATAAGATGAAACGAGTATCCAGATCTGTAGCTTTCTGGAGAAGAAATTACCCCACGAACAAAGTGGGAAGGCTTTATTTCTAAAAGCATACATTGGGGTATGAAACAAAATTCCAACTGACAGTTTATTTCCTTCACACCTTTTATCCTTCACCCTGGTCCCTTTCCTTCATTGCTCCCATTTCCATAGAAACCCTCTCCTTTGTTTCAAATAGACACAGGCCAGGTATACGGCATGGTCAAATTTCCTGGCTTATTTCCAGGAAATAAGGTCATGACAATGGTTCCTTTGCCTGATAAACAGGTGTAACTAAATTACATGGTGTTTGTAACTTGACAAGATATAACATCACTTCTTTTGCTACACAATAGTAAGTTCTTAGTTACTCTTACTGTTGCCAGGCTCTGTAAATAGTCAAGGAGGAATATGGTAAAAGTGCTGGTTTGTGCTATTAAGACACGGTTGTTCCAGTGTGTCTTCCCAGAATAAGGAAACTACAAGCAATATGTCCCTAAATGCACTTTTTAATGATCTAGGATTGTCTACGTGATCTATCCCTCTCCAAAATTTCTATCCTGTTTATATTTTTTAAATTTTAATTAGTACATTGGCACTGCCATATGTTTTTAAACATTGCTGTGTTATTGTTAATGTTTATTGCTATTTTCTCTTTATGAGTTTATTTATTGTTTGTATTACTATTGCTATTGTTTTTGTTGTTGTATTGTGGGCTCGGCCTCATGTAAGCCGCACCGAGTCCCTTGGGGAGATGGTAGCGGGGTACAAATAAATTATTATTATTATTATTATTATTATTATTATTATTACTATTAAGACATCTGGTTGGTGTTGAAACCTTAACACAGTGGATGGGGAAAGAGTGCAATTTGTGCTACAGCTACTAGCTTGTATTTGAGTTGTATTATACTTATGGTCATAATTATTATTTTTTTGATTGATCATTATGGTGTACTTAGAATTTCTCAATAGTAATGACTTCCCTAGTCCAATATTCTTTGGTTCACATTCCCCATACACTTCAGCATCTTATAGTTACCTGCCTTTTTGAAGCTTATACCACACAGAATAATCATCATGAAAGGCCGTCAGGTTCACACTCTGGCCCTGGACGATAGGATCCTCATGAGGAAGGAAATACACACACTGCATCCAGTGATCTCTCCACTATAAAGGAAGCATGGAGAGAAACTGCAGCATAAAAATATGTTTATAGCACTGATTTCTTGTTTAAACTAGACCACCCCACCAATATTTCTCCTTCTTTCAGTGTTAGAAACTGAAGTTTGCAATAGAGACATGTTAGCAGTGAATGCAGGACTAGTCACCCATTTCAGAAGCAATGGCTGCATGAAAACAATAAAGGGTATGAGGTTGCTCCCTTCCCCACAATAGCCATTGAGAATCATGTTTAAACCCCAGTCTGACTATAAAAACTATTTCAGAGAATGGTAAACAAGTCAGAAGCTGTCAATACCATGTTTGCCCATACCTGGTTTATACAGAAATTTCTAATTCACCCATTAGCATTAAACTGACAGTAGTACAGTGTAATAAATCCCTTACCTTAGCTGGCTGGCTGAAGCCTAAGGGAGTGGGCCTGGCAAAGCCACGGCGTCCATTTTAGAAAAGGGAGCCAGGGAGAAGGCATTTTAGTTAGGTCTTCCTAGATTCCTAAGGGGCAGTTTTGGGAGTTACTTTCAGAGATTCATTTCCTGAAATAATTTTGTGTAGTGGAACTTTGAAGACTTGCAACCCAGAAGAGTTTTAAGATTTTACTCTAACACATCCACAATCTATTCATGCCAATATTTTCTGAAACCATTAAGCATTTGTACCTGAATTTTTTCAAGCTTGTTCAATAAACATTCTTGTTCTTTTATTAACTTATACCAGCCTCAGTGTGTGTACCTTTGTGGTCAAAGTATTTCTAAAGTCAGCTTCACAGCAGCCGCTAAGAAACTATAGTGGCACAGTATGTGTTACAGAACAAACTTACAATATTACCTCAGCCTGATTATTACTGGAATGGTGGCAGCGGGATTCATTTGAAGAAGCATTTTAAGTCTCTCAGTTCTAGTGTTTCCCAGTTCCTACCTTTTAAAATACTAAGTATCTCTCCCTTTCTCTGCCCTAATCTCCCCTGATATTGATATAATCAGTGGCATATATTTCAACAAAATAAAGAGAAATTTAACTCTACAGCTGTTTCAGCAACCATACTCCCTCTTCCTTTTGATGGCTTCATATTTTTGGTGAACAGCATGTTCATATTTTAGGAGGTGCCTGTACGTTATATATAGCATAAGATTAAGAAGGTTTTAATACATTACCGGGATATCTTCAGAGGCAGGCTGCACCCAGTATGGGGCCATAGTACATTTTATTGAGCCAGCTGGGTCCATATCGATGTCCCACCAGGAGAGGACCACCTGGGCTTTGCCGGACTCTATAGGCTCCAGTTGCATTGTATGGCAGGAAGGGGCTCTGCTGACTTGCTTACTAAAATCTACACTGTGGAACACAATGAATTGCCATCAGTTCATTTTAAATAACAATTGCTAAGAAATTGGTCACCAAAGAATTCAGAAATATGTCAACTGAGCTGAGCAAGGCTTCTTGAAGTCTGCAGAGTTTTACCAGGAACAACAGAAAAGATTATAGTCAGCCTCAAGGTATCACAGAACACTTCTTAACAGCGAACAGGTATTAACCATTTCATCTTAGAAATGTAAAGGTTTCCTTTAAGTATGCACACATTTCTGTACACAAACATACAGGTGTTTGTATAATATGCACATACATAAACATAGAAATAAATACACTTACTTAAATATTTATTTATTTATTTACAGTATTTGTATTCCGCCCTTCTCACCCCGCAGGGGACTCTGGGCGGATTACAATGTACATATACATGGCAAACATTCAATGCCATAGACATACAACATTTATAGACAGACACACAGAGGGTATTTAACATTCCAGCTTCATGAGGGTATTCTGACCACCAGGGGAGCTGTCACTCCATTTGTGACACTGGAGTACTTTCTCATTGTTTGCATGCTTGCTGGAAATTTTTATGGCATCTATCAGTTACTTCAAGCATTAATATTTAAAGTCCTAAATCAGGGTGGGTGATAAGTGCAGCATGAGATACCTACAGCATCCAAATATGGTTGCCCAACTGGCCTTCAGGAGGCCACGTACACTATTATAACTACATTTTCTCTCTAAATAGTCTGGAACTATAGTATCTGAGGAGGCCTCTGGTGGCGCAGCAGGTTAAACCGCTGAGCTGCTGAACTTGCTGACCGAAAGGTTGGTGATTCAAATCCAGGGAGCAGGTTAGCTCCAGCTTCTGCCAACCTAGCAGTTTGTAAACGTGCAAATGTGAGTAGGTAGGTACCACTTCTGTGGGAAAGTAGCAGCGCTCCATGCTGTCATGCTGGCCACATGACCTTGGAGGCGTCTACGGACAACGCTGGCTCTTCGGTTTAGAAATTGAGATGAGCACCATCCACCAGAGTTGGACACAACTAGACTTAATGTCAGGGGAAACCTTTACCTTATTGTACCTGAAAGACAGTCATTATGACTGTCAAAAGAAGAGGCATGCTTCCAAATCAGGTGGAAAATAAAATGTTGGTCTTCTTGGTCACATCATCCCATCTATAAAACTTTCTGCTGCATTCCATTCCTTCAGCGCCCTATTAATGAGTTTTAGTTGCCAAGTATATTTTTGTTTACCTGGACTTTCAATGGTATCTAGTGTGGTTTTGATTGACTGCTCTTTTTACTCTCTTGCCTGCCATGTTTTATGATAAGGCACTATCTCACGAAACATTGTTTTAAAAGGATGCCCTAAGCCAGGTATGGGCAAACTTCGACCTTACAGGTGTTGTGGATTTCAACTCCCACAAATCCTAACACCCTACTAGCTGTTAGGAATTGTGGGAGTTGAAGTCCAAAACACCAGGAGGGCCAAAGTTTGCCCATGCCTGTCCAAAGCCCTTTGAGAAACAAAGATTGAAAGACAGATAAAGAAATGGCTCACAAACCAAGTGGGAAGGCTTTATTTCTAAAAGCATATATTGGGGTACAAAACAAAATTCGAACTGACAGTTTATTTCCATCACGTCTCTTATCCCTCACCCTGGCCCCTCCCCTTCATTGCTCCTGTTTCCATGAAAACCCTCTCCCTTGTTTCAAACATGCACAGGCCTGGTATAAGGCATGATTTCCTGACTTCACATAAAACCAGGAAACAAGGTCAGGTTGGTGTTGAAACATTAACACAGTTCTTCACTCACCTGAACATTGTGACAACTTCACTGAGAGCCACGAAGTCAGACAACGGCACCTGATTCAATTGGATATCATAGACAGAAGGTGCTCCTGGGCAGTTCTCCATTTCTGGTGGGGAGACAATCACCTTCTTGCCACCTTCTGCTTGGACATGAATAGGAAACAGCTTGTTCCAGGACCACATCCTTTTGGACTCCACTAACTGGGCATAGACTGTTGCCCTGTGAGGCACTGCCTCGCATCCTTCCTGGACATTTGAGAACAAAAAGTGAAGAAATTGAGCCATTGATTCATGACCCCTGAGAAAAATCAAACTGTAAAATGTACTCTTATGCAAACAAGGATTCAAGTCAAAATATGAGGCTTTAAACCTTCTCTCAGCAGGCCTTCATTATTTATTTCACATCTGGGTCTCACTATATTTATTTGGAAACTATTTCAGCATCCAGCCTAAATACCCCAAAGATGCCAGATGTTGCCTGACTTTGGAAGCTGAACAGGGTTTGCTCTGATTAGTTCCTGGATGGGAGACTGCAAGGTATATTTCAAAGGAATGAAGTGGTAAAACTTTGCCTAAGAAAACTCTATGAAAATCATTGGGTCACCGTAAGTCAACAGACAACTTGAAGGTACAAAATATTATGCATGCTGAATGACAAAAAGGGTTTCAGTCTAACCAATCATATTAATAAAAATGCTCACTCCTAAATAAATGTTCAAACCGCATATAGTCGAATATAAGCTGAGTTTTTCAGCCCTGTTTTAGGGTGAAAAAGCCCCCCATGGCTTATACTCAAGTCAAAGTTATTTATTATTTTACTCTGTTGTTGTTATTATTATTATTATTATTATTTACTATTTTATTCTATTTATTATTATTACATTATTTTACTCTATTATTATTATTTATTGTTTGATTATATTATTGTTATTATTACATTTCCATTATTTTACTTTCATTTTATTACATTTATTATTTTACTCTATTAATACTATTATTACATTTCCATTATTTTACTCCATTACTATTATCACTATTATTATATTTATTATTTTACTCTATTCTTATTGGAAGGATAGATAAGCACATTTACATTGACGAAGGTTAGAATAATGGTTGAATCAGAGTCTTATCTTAAATTACAGTTTTATGTAAATATTCAAAAACATTAATTTATTTATTTAATTTATTTACTGCATTTAGATCCCGAATAGATTACTGCAACATGCTCTCCGTGGGGTTGCCTTTGAAGACTGTTCGGAAACTGCAATTAGTCCAATGGGCAGCAGTTAGATTACTCACTGGAGCGTCATACAGGGAGCATACCACCCCCTTGTTGTGTGAGTTCCACTGGCTGCTGATCCAATTCCAAGCACAATTGAAAGTGCTGGCTTTGACCTATAAAACCCTATACGGCTTTGGTCCAGTGTACCTGACCGAACGTATCTCCTTCTACGTCCCACCTCGGAGCTTAAGATCTTCTGGGGAGGCCCTGCTTTCGGCCCCCGCTGTTGTCTCAAACATGTTTGGTGGAGACGAGGGACAGGGCCTTCTCGGTGGTAGCCCCCTGCCTGTGGAATATGCTTCCCGGGGAAATTAGATCATCGTCATCCCTCCTCACCTTCAGAAAGAAGGTAAAATCGTGGCTGTGGGACCAGGTCTTTGGGCAATCAGGTTAAAGGACAATGGATAATATTTGACTATGACTTGGAAGTAGATTTGGATAAGTGAAGCAGAGTAATCATTAGTATATGGCTAGATAAATAGCTACCAGACTGGTAATAGCTAAATGGATCGTAAGTATACTGTTTAATTTTTATTTTAATGCTCACGGTTTTGTTATTTTTGCTATTTGTATTTTATGATGCAGCATTGAATTGTTGCCAATTGTAAGCAGCCCTGAGTCTCCTTAGGGGTTGAGAAGGGCGAGGTAAAAATGTTCGAAATAAATAATAATAATACTGTCCCTCTAAGCCCACAGGCAACTCGGGACAGTTTACAGTTGGTACCTCCTGGTGCCTCAATTAATGTAATTTTATTGCTGCATTTCCCATCCTTGGCTTATACCCAAATCAATATGTTTTCCCAGTTTTTCGTGGTAAAATTTGGTACCTCTGCTTATATTTCGGTTGGCTTATACTCGAGTATATACGGTAAATTCCTTTCCTTACTAACAATTTTTTTTCTTTCTGCTTCCCTCCTGTTTCAAAAAAGTGTGGCAACTTTCCCAAAGCTACTTGTTTTCAAGTCACACTGAACCAATACAACAAAAATACCAAGATGGACCCTTAGAGATGTCAAAAGAGACTTTGATTATTACCACCATAAATTAACAATGACAACATTGCACAGAATTGGGAAGTTATAGCTGTGGAAGCTCATTGAGAAGAACTTCTCTTACAGGAGAAGATAATGTATCACTTCAGGGTCAGTTCATTTCTTACCTGCACAAGGTACCTGTGGGCATGCTCATAAGAAGGCAAGGCCCCTTCTCCAATCAATTCGGTATCAAACAGTTCAGTTATTAGGATGTTTGCACGAGACTCCATGTCTCCATCTAGAATGTATAACACAATATAAACAAAAGCAACTGACTTGGGATATTTAAAAGCAAGTCTGCTATGAACAGATCTGGAGCTAAACTGTACATGCCAAACCTGTCGTGGCTCAGTCTGAGCCTGAGCTTTCTGAGCCTGAGTTTCCTCAGGATGAGAAGGATGATGGGTTACAGATTTCTGAACATGTCCCTGTTGTTGATACTGAAGATAAGGCAGCGTTTCAGTTTCCCAGGGAAAGGAATGTTGTTTTAGAAGATTGTCATGATTTGAGTGAAACTTCACAGCTGCAGGTGAAGGAGTCGACCGCTCCATCTGTGAGCTCAGTGCCTGTCAATTCCCAGGCTGGCCAGTCCCAGGATAATGAGTTCTTCGGTCTTGTAGGTGATGGGGATTTAGTTAGGGAGGACCGTTTACAATTAAGGGTACGCCGAAGTGCTCGGCTTGCTAACAAACGGGAGGTTCGAGGTCAACGTAATGCTTTCATGCTAGGAAAACATATTTAATGATCTGGTTGAAGTCAACCCTTTGTCAGTGCAACTTTGCTTACATCCTGTTTTTTTTAAAAAAAATTTTATTGATTTATCACAATTATTACATACTATTGCATTTTATACATCAACCTCTTTAACATGTTGTTTTGTTGTTTTGCTTTGACATTTCCTCCCCTTTTCTCTTCCCCCCCCCCTTTTTTCACCTCAGTGCTCCCCTCCATCCGTCTCAAGCCACATTTCTTACATTTCATCTGTCCAAAATTTCATTTCTTCTTGTGACGGTAATTTTCCTTCCTTATTTTTTAATCCATTTACCACAAATTTTCCCCATATAGCATCAAAATCACTTTGTTTCCATATACCTTTTTTAACCTTTAATATACATGTCAGTTTATCATTTAATGCTATTTTCCATGCTTCCTTATACCACTCCTCTATTCGTATATTCATTTCTTTTTTCCAATTCCTTGCTATGAGCAGTCTTGCTATAGTTAGTAAGTTTGTTATCGCTTCTTTATCCTCCTTTTTCAGTTGCTTATTGGTATATAATGATAATAAGGCTATACTAGGACTTTTGTCTATTTTCATATTCATTATAATTTCTATTTCTCTAAATACTTTCTCCCAAAAATTATTTACATATTTACATTGCCACCACATATGTATATATGTTCCTGGTTCTTTACACCCTCTCCAACAATTTGTTGAATTGTTTTTATTCATATATGCTATTCTTACCGGTGTTAAGTACCACTTCCATATTAGCTTGTAATAATTTTCTTTAACACGTATCGATAAATTTTTTAAATGTCTTTGTCCCCATAACTGTTGCCACTCTATTTCACTTATTTTTATCCCTAAATCCTCTTCCCAAATCTCCTTAAGGGTACTCTTTTTTATTTTCCCATCCTTCATTTCAATTAGTATCTTATAGATTTTGCTAATTATACCTCTCAAGTTTTCATGTTCTTCTACTGCCCTTCCCTTCTGTATTATTTGTTCGAATTGATTGAGTTGGCTTCCATTTCTATTATTTTTTTTCCAGTTTATTAACCATTGTTCTAGTTGTATACAATGAAACCATGATAGTTTTATTTCTTTAAACTCTTCCAACATCCTTTCCCTCTTCATTTCCACCTTCATCCAATCCCCTATTCTATCTAAATTTATTTCCCTTACCTTTTTATCCATTGCTTTTTTTAAATTTTTTGGGAATTTCTTTTCCATCACTATTGGGGTTATAATTGATCCTTCCTTTATTAACCTCCCCTTGTATTTATTCCATACTTTCAGTATGTTGCTCAGCAATGGATTTCTAATTTCCCTCAGTTCTGTTCTAGTAAGCTGTTTAAAAAATATATTCCAAGTTTCATCTTTCACTTTTCCTGATTCATTACTAAGCCAGTCTATTCCCTCTTTTTTAACCATTCCTTCTATAACCAAATTTAATCTACTTTGCTTACATCCTGTTAACTTCTCTGGAATTGCCTCGGCTTTTGGGGAAAGCTTTTGGCTTTTGGGGACTTTGGTTTTGTCTCAGTAAGGAAAGCTAATTTGGAGGATGTGTACATGCTTCTCCTGTACAAAAGCTTTAACCCTTAAGACTTTCCGGGGGAGAATAGTCTTAAGAGCATCCAAAGATTTCCAAAGATTTCCAGGGAAAAGCCCTAAAGCTTTGAGAAATTTTGGAAGGTAAACAGTTTGGAAGACCAAAGAACTCCAGCTGGAGAATCTACTGGCTTTACTGGTAGGTCCACTAGGTGCTTGAGACGCAGTTCGACCCGGTAGCAGAGCCCACATCAGTAAGCCTGGGAGCAGAGCCCATTACAGTCTGGGAGCAGAGCCCATTACTGCTTGGGAGCAGAGCCCATTACAGTCAGCCTGGGAGAAGTTAAAAAGGGGATTTTCCTTTAAAGTAAAGAAACAGTTATTGAAGACAATTGCCTGTCCTTCGTGGACAAGATTAGGAAGCCACCAGTTGCATAAAAGCCTGGAAGCATCTATTTAACTTTACTGAAGACAACAGAAGTTTCTGTTTGATTGTTCATTAATAAAGGACTTTGTTATACTTCACAAGCCATCTAAAGACCATTTGTAGTGAAAAATCTTTGAGAACTTCTCTTCGGGGGGCCCTGGCTTCCCGTTGGGCTCAAGTTGCACGTCCTATTTTAAAGGCAATTCTTTACAGGCCCAGCGCGTGTCAGAACATTATGCAAATCATTTATATAAAGCATATGTAAAGGGCTGGCACAATTTTAAAAATAATTCACAAATAACATCCTTTCTTTTGTGCAACACAAGATAGGGATCCACATAAATCTTACCAGGGCCCACTGTGACTTCAGTTGAGTGTTTGTTGATTATCTTTATCTTGTTGCTAAAGCCGTTTTTTTCTACTATCTTCCCAGCCGTTTCAGCCATAGGCTTGAAGACCTGCGACATATTAATTTCACAGCACGTTGAAGAAGTACCAAAACATTTCAGCCATAGCTTTACTCCCTCTTGAAAGAGATCCATTATTATAAGTGGACAAATTTGATGCAGAGGCAGGGAAAGAAAACTCATAATTCAACATGAGGAGCACATTCAAAGCAGGAAGTTATTAAAATTAAGTACTATCTAGGCCAGTGTTTCTCAACTTTCCTAATGCCGCGACCCCTTAATACAGTTACTCATGTTGTGGTGACCTTCAACCATAACATTATTTTCGTTGCTACTGTAATTTTTGAAACTGTAATTTTGCTACTCATAGAATAATAAAGTTGGAAGAGACCTCGTGGGCCAATCCCCTACCAAGAAGCAGGACAATCGTGTTCAGGACAATAGCAAACTGTTATGAATTGTCATGTAAATATCTGATATGCCAGATGTATTTTTATTCACTGGACCAAATTTGACACAAATACCCAATACGTCTAAATTTGAATATTGGTAGGGTTTTGTCATTTGGGAGTTGTATTTACTGGAATTTATAGTTCACCTACAATCAAAGAGCATTCTGAACTCCACCAATGATGGATTTGAACCAAATTTGGGACACAAAACTACCATAGCCAACAGAAAATACTGGAAGGGTTTGGTGGGCATTGACCTTGATTTTTTGGAGTTGTAGTTTACCTACCTCCAGAGAGCACTGTGGATTGGGGCCAAACTTGACATAAATACTCAATATGCCCAAATGTGAACACTGGTGGAGTTTGGGGAAAATAGACCTTGACATTTGGGAGTTGGAGTTGCTGGGAGTTATAGTTCATTTACAATCAAAGGGCATTCTGAACTCCACCCACGATGGAATTGAACCACTCATGGCACACAGAACTCCCATCACCAACAGAAAATACTGGAAGGGTTTTGTGCTGACCCCGAACTATAAAATTATTTTCGTTGCTACTTCATAATTTTGTTATTGTTGTAAATCGTAATGTAAATATCTGATATACAGGATGTGTTTTCATTCACTGGACCAAATTTGGCACAAATTTGAATACTGGTGCGATTGGGTGGGATTGATATTTGTCATTTGGGAGTTGTAGTTGCTGGGATTTATAGTTCGCCTACAATCAAAGAGCATTCCGAACTCCACCAATGATGGAATTGATCCAAACTTGGCACACAGAATTCCCATGACCAACAGAAAATACTGGAAGGGTTTGCTGGGCATTGACCTTGAGTTTTGGAGTTGTAGTTCACCTACAACCAGGGAACAGGAGGAGGGCTTTTAGTAGGAGAATTCACCATCTGTTTCCAAAAAGAAGAGAAAGACTGGCGGAGATATCTTCAGCCTTCTCTGCCAAAGGGGTTCCTAAGACCATCAGAAATATGTGTTTTCTGATCATCTTTGGTGACCCCTCTAAAACCCTCCCCACAACCCCTAGGTTGAGAAACACTGATCTAGGATGCTTCTCACCCACTTAATATTTATGCTCTATCAGCTCCCAAGGCCACAAAGTCAACAGCACCCAACCCCAAGATATATCACACAAAAATCACACAAAAAATGACCCAACCATATTTTGGATAATGTGGTAATTCAGAATGAAGTCCAGCTCAACAAATTATATCAATTTATAAGTTTATCAAATGGAGGCTTAAACAGATACTCAGCAGCAGTAGTGTCATATGTTCTGCAGGTGATGGTAGGATTAATGTAAGTATTAGTTCTAAAGGATTTAGTAATCTGTAAGAGTTCATGGATGAAAACAATTAAGGGTGGATGTATGCAAGATAGTTTGCAGCTGGGTGATTGTGGATATAAGGAGCGAGCCTTGGAAATGATCTTCAGGAGAAAAGTATAGTTATATCTTGGTGGTAGATGGTGCTGGCTTTCCCCCAGGTTTGTGGATTTTCAGTATCCTGACCTGTCTCCTGAACCCTTGGAACCTTGAACCTCTGGGCTGGCTTTTGACTACGGTATAGACTCTTGATCCCTGGACTTTGTTTACTGAACTCTCGGCGTTTGACCACTAGACTGGACCTTTGGACTACAGAGTTGTTTTTGCTACCCGTTTTTGTTTATTCTGTGGCTGAGTGCTATCTATGTTTTATATTTTGGTCTATTAAAACAGCCAGCAAGTAAGTGCTGTTTTAATTAAACTGTTTGATAAAACTGGGAGTTTGGTTCATCTCTGCCTAAATAAGGCAGAGCCCTGGCAACGCGACAAGCAGATCCTCTGTGGGCTGCTTTTTCCATGGAGATCAATTATATCATGCAGGTAGGAGATACAACCTATGTTTACCTTTTTGGGTGAAATTTCTCAGAACGCTTTCTCAGATACAAGCCTTGTAAAAATTGGATGGGATTTTGAATTGGCCCAAAATGCTCAGAGAACCGAGTAGCCAAGAATAACAACTTGGCCAGGAATCTACTGCTTGGAAAACCTTTAACTCTGTGCTCTCAAGAGTATGGGCAAGATCTCAGATGAAACACAAACATTTCCGGGCATGTTAAAATGTGTTCCTCATTAAAGCATAAAACCCGGCCAAGACAGACAGCCTTACTTCCCAATCCATGTGGTTTCTTGCCAGAATGTAAACCAAAGGTGGGAAACACACCAGATGGGCAAAACATTTGCTTTCATTAGTCAATACTTAGATGTTAGGCCAAAACAACAAATAAACCTATGTTGCCTTACCACTCTATCATGATTGTGTCTACCAAATTTAAATGCAAATAGATTTTTTAGAGCATACACATGTAGAACTTCTGTGATCCTGCACTCCATCTCATTATCTATCTATGTCGGTAGGTAGGCTGGTTGGTTGGTTAGTTTGTACCACAAAAGTTCCTACATGGCTTGATAGATGTGGATCAAATTTGGCAGAAATATCCTTCAATATCCAACTTAAAATAACTGCAGGATGTGAACTAGCAAGCCACCTCTTTCAGGCCAAGAGCAAAGGGAAAGAAAAGAAACAAAACAGATTGGCTATTGCTAGGTGAAGTGACCCTCTTTCACGTTTCTGGGATAGAAAGGGAGCGAAGCAGATTGGCTGATGCTTGCTAGGGAAAACTACTCTAAAATATAGCAGAGCATTCAAAAAGCAAACAGGACACTTAAAGTTGAGCATCAACTCACAGCATGCAGGGTGTGAAGTGCCGTGTGATGTGGCTGTAAAGAATTCAGAGCTTAGGAGGCAACCATGCCATTTTTAAGATTGGACTCTGCGTCTTTGCCTGCCTAAGCTCTGAATTCTTTATAGCCACAACCAACAGCACTTCATGCTTTGCTCACTAATGAACCGAATGCTCAACTTTTAGTATCCTATTTGTATTTTGGATGCTCCGCTTATTTTGGTTTTGTTTTTGTTTTTTTTGTCATGTCAGGAGCAACTTGAGAAACTGCAAGTCGCTTCTGGTGTGAGAGAATTGGCCATCTGCAAGGACGTTGCCAGGGGACGCACAGATGTTTTATCATCCTTGTGGGAAGCTTCTCTCATGTCCCCGCATGAGGAGCTGGAGCTGATAGAGGGAGCTCATCCGCACTCTTCCCAGATTCGAACCTGAGATCTGTCGGTCTTCAGTCCTGCCGGTACAGGGGTTTAACCCACTGCGCCACTGGGGGCTCCGTATTTTGGGGGTAGTTTTCCCTAACAATGCTAAGTGACATGTGTATAAGCGGAAGAAAGCAACAGACAAACAAGGGAAAGAAAAGAAGAGAGAATTAAGGAAGGGAAAGAAAAAGGGAGGAAGGGAGGGAAGGAAGAGAACGAGAAGAGGAAAAGGTATGCGGGGACTAAAGGAAGAAAGAGAAGGGAAGAGAAGGAAGGGAAGAAAGAAGGACAAAGAAAGCAAGGGAGGGAAGGAAGGAAGGGAGAGAAAAAGAGAGAGAGAGAGAGACAGAGAGAGACACAGAGAGAGAAACACACAGAGAGAGAGAGAGAGAGAAAGATAAAGAGAGAGAAAGAGAGAGAGAGAAAGAGAAAGAGAGAGAAGGGCAGTGAAAGAGAGAGAAAGGAAGGAAGAGAAAAAGAAACCAAGAAAAGGGGGAAGGTCTATGATGAAAAGCAAGGGAAGGAAAGAAAGAAATAAAGAAAACAGAGACAAGGTGTATGCGGGAAAGGGAGGAAGAAATGAAATCCAAAACAGGGCAAAGCTAGGTATATATACTACGTTTTTTTAAAAAAAAGACATGCTTCACATGCAACAAGCAATACTCTATTCATTACACTTTTGCTTATGAAGCATGTCATGTACAATTATAGAAATTGAAGACTGCAAGGATCATCTAGTCCAACCTCCTGCCATGCAGGAAAAGCACATTCAAACATATTCAACTGATCCTCCTTAAATGGTCCTGGGACAAGGGAGAAGAGATGCTCACCTCCACTGCATAGCAGAAATCAGCCCCTGCTGTCACGGCCATCATGGACAAGAGTCCTGTGCCGGTTCCGATGTCCAGGACAATTGCACGTTGCCCTCTTTCTTTTACTCTCCCCACAGCAGCACGGATACCCTGATAGTACTTTTGATTCTGTAAAAGGAGGCAAACACCAGTTATTTCAGCATGATCCTAATTCATCCACTTGTGGGCAGATGCAGCTATGAAATCTGAAACGAGGCACCAAAAAAACCCCCCAACATAGGTAAATGAAAACGCCCTATATTTTCAAAATATGACTGATGTATATGTTGCACTCCAAGGCTGGGAACCACCCCTGTACTTAACACACACTCCAGTCCAAGGTAAAATAGCAAAGCAATGTACTGAAGAATATATATGAAAAGCAATTCAGCAAAATAGAATAAAAAAACCAAAGTCCAAGTATCAGTAATAATCCACAGAATTCAAAGTACAAGAGTAGAATCAAAACACCAGGAATAAAAACAGAACAAATCCAAAACATGAGATTCAGGAGCAGTCGTCAAAACTTGGAATCATGAGACATGAACAAAAGGAAACATGGAACTAGAAATCCCTTGACTTGACAATAGATCTATACTCAAACACCAATATTGCCTGGACTGATGCACCCATCTGCTGGGCTAGCTAATATAGAAAGAAAATCATGTCTTCTCAGCTGGGAAACTGATAATGACTTCTTGGCTAACAGGAGTCTTGATATTTGTACACTCTCCTGAGAAGTTCTATGTTGATGGAACATAACTCTCCTATCTAACTGCTCATTAGTCTGTCCACCTGGAGTTTCATTTTGCTATCTCAGGTTACTGGTTGTCCGTTTGATGGTTGCTTTATATTGTTCTCCCCTTACGATCCACTGAGGACTTTAAGATCATCTGGGGAGGCCCTGCTCTCGGTCCTGCCTTCATCACAAGTACATTTGGTGGGGACGAGAGACAAGGCCTTCTCATTGGTGGCCCCTCGGCTATGGAACGCCCTCCCTAGGGAGATCAGATCTTCTCCCTCCCTCTTGATGTTTCGGAGGCAAGTTAAAACGTGGCTGTTCGAGCAAGCATTTACAAATACAGAGTAGCTAATATGGGAAATCGAATGACCTGACAATGGAACTGGACAATGCTTGATAATAATGAGACGCTGATGATGTTGTTTTTACTGCTTTGGTGATGTTTTATACTGTTTAATGTTGTATCTATATTATGTTTTATGTATACTGATTTGTTGAAAACCACCCTGAGTCGCTGATTGGCTGAGAAAGGCAGTATACAAATACAATAAATAAATAAATAAATAAATAAATAATGCTATTGTTGTTTTATTTTGCTTGTTGCTATTTTTATTAATTTTTATGTGTTATTTTAACTATGTGTTATTTTAACTATGTTGATAGGGTTTGTTCTCATGTAAGCCGCCCGAGTCCCTTTGGGGAGATGGAGGTGGAGTACAAATATAAAGTTGTTGTTGTTGTTGTTGTTATCATCGTCATTGTCATCATCGTCTGAGCTCAGATCTGCTCCTGATCTTACTGCCCTGGCAAACTGCCTTTCAGGAATGTGGCCTTCAGACACAGACCACTCATTCTCAGGGCTCAAAATCTCTTGCTGGCTCTCCTGCTGTTGTGGCTCAGCAGGAGCCGCAGGAAGAGCTGGAAGAGGATGTTGGGTTTCAGATTCCTGGACATGTTCCTATTGTTGATACAGGCGATGTTGATGCTGATGCTGACGATGAGAAGTTCCTGTTTCCCATGGGAAGGGATGTTGTCTTAGAAGATGTTTCTGATCTTAGTGAAACTTCACAGGTGCAGGCGGAGGAGGCAAGTCAGCCTGGCAGCTCTCTGCCTGCCGATTCTGCTGATTCCCAGCTCCAGGATAATTAGTTATTTGACCTTGAAGGCTCTCCACAGTTACATAGGGGGAATCGCTTGGAACTCAGGGTTCGCAGTAGTACAAGGCTTGCAAACAAGAGAGAGGTTAGAGGTCAGAAGAATGCTTTCATACTGGGAAAGTATATTTGTAAAGAAGCACTAATCCCTCACTGGATGCCACCAAAAATGTAAAGAACTATCAATGCCACCAAATAAAATGTAAAGACGTGGTGTTAATCCCACCAAATGGGATCACCAAAATGTAGGAAGTTCCTAGACTGCTATTAAATTAAACTGCCACCAATATGTTTAGAGACACTGGTTTAAAGTCTCTGTTTATCCCTATTTGCGTTGTGAGGTAACTTTGGTAGAGTGGAAAGCTCCAAACGTAAAATCAATGGAGGAGGCAGGTTTAAAATACAAAGAGAACAAGTTTATTGTTGAACAAAGCGTAATTGTTGCCATATTGAGAGGTTGGACTTGGCATATGCTTGCTGGTTACAATATGGCTTGGTTGAGATACATTCAGGCTTTAGATGTTACAATCTTATAAACTCTTTCTTCAGTGAAGTACTTTATTATTTCAGCGTTCCTTGTTGTGAATATTCACACTGTTTGTCCTATACCGGATCAAACCACTGATCTCCAGTCTTACACTACTGGCGATCCTAAAACCTCCTCTGTTAGATTCTTTTTCCTCAAAGCAATCTAACTAGGTTTCCCTTCAGCTCCCTTGCTGAAGAAATATTCACAAACACTAAAACTAACTGAATCTATACTGCTTCACACCACAGAGCCCTAACTGACTCTGCCCTCTTCTCAGGGTCTCATCCTCCTGACTGAAACTACTTTCCCAGAGTCCTTTCCCGACTCTGTTACATCTCCCAGAGCCCTTAACTGGCTCTGCTCCTCTTCTCAGGGTCTCTTCCTCCTGACTGAAAATTAACTGTCACTTTCAAACCTTTTTCTCCTTAAGCTCCGCCCACCTCCTCTGCTGCCTTGTCTTGTCACCATGGCAACCAATCCCTCACAGCTAGGCCATGGCAACAAATGTAAACCACAAATACAGTTTAAACACAGTATAATAAACACTTTATAATAAACATTTCTCTACAATATTTAATAAGCATTTATTTTTATTTATTGTGTCAGTAGCAACCAGACAATTGTATTAGTGAGCTGATTGAAGGCAACCTTTTGTCAGTGCAACTTCAGCAAACACCCTGATAACTTCTTGGGATTGCCTGCGTTTTTTGGGCAATGCTTTTGGCTTCTTGGGATTTTGGCTTCTTGAACTCTGTCATGCTGCCATGGAATCTTGTTTGATCAATGCTTATGGATTGTGCTTCATGTTATTTGCCTTTGGACTTTGGAAACTCTGCCTTTGCATTTAAGACCCTGTTTGACTATTGAACTCTTGCAACTTTGCTTTTGTGCTTAAGACTTTGCCTTTTTTTTTAAATAAACTACTAAACCTACAGTCTTAGTGTGTGTGGTGTTCTAAGCAAGGTGAATCTATCTTGAGGTGCGACACCTGCTGACTTGCAGACCCAGAATTCCCAGTGTCATCAGAATGACTAACAGGCCCAGAATCCCCAGTGAGGTCAGTTGAAGGCACAATCAAAGGCTCAACTACAACAGTATAGCCCAATAAGAACTTATCCACAATACCCACACTCATACTAGAAGCTCCAGGAACTCAGTATATTTTTTTTGTTCAAGATTTCCATGCCTGCACATAGGGGAAAGCCAAATAAGTATAAGTGATGTAGTCCCAGAAATATTTGTTCCAACTGATTCTCCCAACTAACTTTGAGAAATGCTCTTTTTTGAATATGTAATTCTAAATATCTAGCTACAGACCCTTGGGATGCATTATCTTAAAAGGAATGTTAGTTCTCTGTTGTGTTTAACATAAGTGTTCGACCCACCAAGGATTTTTTTATCCCGCTCCTGCCAAGATCTACAGGCAAAATTTCAAAACAAAAAGATTTGCAGAGGCTTTGCAGCTCTTTAAAGCCAGATACAGATGGACATAATTCCCTGTAGGAAATGGTAGCTGACAGACTTCTTCTGATCCCTCTATCTTCAAAAATGTCACCTTCTTAAAATATGAATTAAAGGAAACAAGTACAAAAAGCTAAAGGGGCCTGGAAATTAGCAGTCTGTTCAAAACATCCCTCGGCTTTGGCAAGTTGGAAGTTTGAAAGGGTTTGTTTTAAAAAAGGCAAACATTCTAAACAACATCCAGGGCTACTTTGAAGATGAGTTAGTCTAACCATCTGAACTAGAATTTTGTAGCAGCAAGAGAATGCAGGCTAAAAGAGTGGCACAGAAGCCCCCCGAGAAACAGATGGGACGCTGTCCACATTATCAAAACGTGGCAATTCCTATGGGAATCCAATCCAAGAAAAAATAATCAACTCAACATTACGTTTTAAAGTAATTTCATGTGTTGTTCTAATTTCACCAGTAAGACTGAATGGTAGCTTTCCATAACCTGTTGTATTTCAGAGCATCTCATAAATTATTTATTTATAATTATATTTATTTGTTCCCCCTCTTTACTTGGAAGCTTTATACATACTTACATATCTTTCTTCATACCAAATAAAAATTTAGTTGAAAAAAATTATATTCCATTTATATTCCATCCTTCTCACCCCAAAGGGGACTCAGGGCAAATCACAAAGCACATACGCAGCAAACATTCAATGCCGTTATACAGACAGGACAGACAACAGATAGAGGCATTATGCTGGCATTTTCCCAACTTTGGCGTCCTGGAGGCTGTACTCAATTCCGACCATATGGGGGTGTTGTCACTCTACCCTCTATGACAAAGAGCCCTTGATTACAGACTTCCTTTGATCATCGGCATTTTCTGGTATTTCCTTTATGGTGCCATAAAATACCTCCCTGCTTAAGCGGTGTCTAATTTCTCTACTCACAGCTCACAGCTGTTTCCGAACTGCTTAGGTTGACAGTAAGCTGGGCTGAAGGTCAGGTGCTCACCCCAACCAGGGCTTCGAACTGCCCACCTTTCGCTTGCTGTTGGTGTTTATCCAGCTGTGCTAAACCCCAGCCCTTTAAACTAGTAGCATAATAGAAATTTTTCCCATGGATGATGTAGCATATTGGGAGAATATTAAATGGGGAAGATGGGAAATGCTTCTGCCCACAAAAATAATAAAATTGCTTAGAAGTCATCCCTCCACCTTCAACATATTCCTGAATTACAGCATGCTTCCCACAAAGCATGTAGTCTCCATGCAAAGATTAAAAATTTGGCTCATTTAGCAATATTTATGTTGGGACTCAGCCTGTGTTTCACCCTGAATCTGTTATAGTGTGTCCCCCTTCTAATGTTTCTGAGCCTGACTTGGATGTCAGTGAGGATGAGATGCAAAATGGAGACACTTTGGACAATAAGGTTACTGCAAACTCTGATTGAGAAGGGTCAGGGGAAAGGCGAAGTTCTCATGAGAAAATTCCTGCCTCGAGTTTGCAGGAAAGTTCACTCCCTTCTCCAGGCTCGAGTCTGCAAGATAGTTTCAGACCTGCTGTTAATGAAGAGATAGGTAAGACCAGTCGCCGTCTGGAAATCAGCCAGAACCGTAGAGAGGCCCAATGTTTACGCAGGTCAGAAAGAATTCGGCAATTAAGACTGGGGGGAATAGAAATCAGTTTCTGGGACTTAAATTGAGCTCTTAGGGAATTTCTTTCAGACCAGGCATCGTTTGGTGTCAAGTCTTCTGGATATTCTTGTGTCCTCGTCTCCTACATTTCCTGGCTTTACAAGTGAATTAGCAGTGGCTATGTTCATGGTTTGTATAGAAGGCATTTGATATTTCTTTGCATCTGGATTAAAACAGCAAGCTTTTGGAACTTTGATATTATTCCTATGTTTGGACACTGTTTATGTCACTGCTTATTTGGCTTTTTGCTTTTGGACTTTTATCAACTTTATATTCATCTCTTTTATTGGTTCCTATTATTCTTTAAATAAAAATGACTCTTTTTTCATCCAAGGTGTGGTGTAATTAATGATTAGAGGGTCCTGATCCTATTCTGGGGTGTAACAATTTATGTCCATCTACTGAGAAACCAACAGCTGAGAAACCAATATCAACAAAACTGCTTTTAAAAAAAAACCTTTAGAAGAACAGTAGACAGCTGCATCTCTGTCTTTAAGACAGAGAGGAGATTAAGGCAGGAACCTATTCCCATTAGAGAAACTTAACTTTTTTTTATCTTCCTGGCAGTTAAAAAAGAGACTTGTTTTCCTGGCAAGAGTGAAGAGTGAAAAAAAATCTCAAGTGCTTGTCAAACCATGATAATAATTAAGCATTTAAAAAACTACAAATAGAAAAATGCAGCGTTAACTTTTCAATATTGTTATATGTTATTCCTGCATCATTTTCAGATGAGGAAATGTAGATTACAAAATAGAAAAGAGGGGATTTGTATTTGTGATGTCAAAGGTAGGGGAACCATATAGTGGATGAAGCAAAGTATGCGATCTGAGCATTACTCACCCGATCTTTGTCATTCAGCATGTCTGCATAACACGATCTGTAAGAAAGGTTCAAATCACAGATTAAAAAGAGCTCACACTAATGGTAAAATATTAGTAAAATATTTAGCAAGAGAAGAATGACACAAAGATGGTCACTTTTTACACCAATCAGGTGTCAGGTTATTGCTTTAAAACTAAGGCCACTGCTATTCCATGTATAGTAGAGTCTCAATTATCCAACCTTCACTCATCCAACATTCTGTATTATCCAGCGCAGGGGAGAAAGAAAGAATCCTTCTCTGTTTTAGTGCTAAATTTGTAAATACAGTTATTACTACATAACATTACCATGTATTGAACTGCTTTTTCTCAGCAAGCGAGAGTCCAAAAATGGCAGGCCCAAACCCTGAACCTCAATCAATGGCTGATACCGAATGAGAGACTCCCTCCTGGGAACACAGAAAAGTGGGCAACTTGGAAGGTGCTGAAGAGACTGCGCTCTGGCACCACGAGATGCAGAGCCAATATTAAGAAATGGGGCTACAAAGTGGAATCCACGACATGCGGGTGTAGAGAAGAACAAACCACAAACTACCTGCTGCAATGCAACCTGAGCCCTGCCACATGCACAATGGAGGACCTTCTTGCGGCAACACCAGAGGCACTCCAAGTGGCCAGATACTGGTCAAAGGACATTTAATAGAATACCAAGTCTGCAAACTTTGTGTTTTGTTTGTTTGTTTTAATGCAATACAACTGTTTTGGTTCGCTCCTGACACGATAAAAAACTGCTTTTTCTGTCAATTTGTTGTAAAACCTGATGATTTGGTGCTTAATTTGTAAAATCATAAAATAATGATAACATAATTTGGCATTCAATAGGCTTTTCCTTATCCAACATTTTCACTTATCCAACATTCTGGTGACCGATTTATGTTGGATAAGCAAGACTCTACTGCTCTTCAAACTCTAATCAGAACACTAAATATAACAGATCCCAGAAAAGAATTATACCACCAGAAACCAGAAGATGGCGATAAACTTGCATTAGCACACACTGATTTTGGACTAATTAAATGCTAATCAAGCTTGCCAATTGCAACATTCCCAACTGTCTCAAACAGACAAGAGTTCTTTCTCCCACCCTGGACATTATTCCACAGATATATAAACCTCATTTTCCTAGTTTCCAACACTCACAACCTCTGAGGATGCCTGCCATAGATGCAGGCGAAACATCAGGAGAGAATGCTTCTGGATTTTGTCCAGACAGCACGGAAAACTCACAGAAACCCAGTGATTCCGGCCATGAAGGCCTTTCACAACACAATTTTGTAATAATTTGCTACTGAGCACACCATGATTTTAGAACACTGTGCAACCAAAATTTTATTTCAGGTTTTTCTAAGAGTTTTATGCAATAGGAGCACTGATCAAGGAAAGTAGCATTGTCACTCTCTTTGATCAGACCTCACATGGAATAACCTGTGTCTGGTTCTGGACGTGACAGTTCAATAATAAGAATGATAATAGGAATTATTTTATTACCCGCCTCTCTCCCTTTGATAAGCTGGACTGTGAATAGAAAAGAGCAACCAGAATAATCAAAGGCCTGGAAACTAAGCTTTAGGAAGAAACAAGGATTGGTGAGAAAACTTCCGTGGATATATCTTTTCCCCGTGATAATAACAATTTCAGGAGTGAATTTTCCTTTCGAGGGGAAGACTCCTCCCACTTCCTGTTGTCTCGGCCACATTAACTAGGAGTCATTTGCAAGTTGGATGTTTGTAACCTAGGGATCAACTGTATTGCAGCGCACCCAAATACCTGGGAGTCACTCTGGACCATTCTCTGACCTACAAGAAGCACTGCCTGAACATCAAACAAAAAGTGGGTGCTAGAAACAATATCATACGAAAGCTGACTGGCACAACCTGGGGATCACAACCAGATACAGTGAAGACATCTGCCCTTGCGCTATGCCCAGTGTGGAACACATCTCACCACACTAAAACAGTGGATGTGGCTCTTAATGAGACATGCCGCATTATCACAGGGTGTCTGCGCCCTACACCACTGGAGAAACTACACTGCTTAGCCGGTATTGCACCACCTGACATCCGCCGGGAAGTAGCAGCCAATAGTGAAAGGACCAAGGCAGAGACATCTCCAGCTCATCCCTTGTTTGGGTATCAGCCAGCACGTCAATGACTTAAATCAAGAAATAGTTTTCTTAGATCTACAGAGACACTCGCTGGAACACCTCAGCAAGCGAGAGTTCAAAAGTGGCAGGCTCAAACCCAGCACCTCAATCCGTGGGTGATACCAGATGAGAGACTCCCCCCTGGGCACACAGAAGACTGGGCGACTTGGAAGGCGCTGAACAGACTGCACTCTGGCACCATGAGATGCAGAGCCAATCTTAAGAAATGGGGCTACAAAGTGGAATCCACGACATGCGAGTGTGGAGAAGAGCA
The DNA here is from genome assembly GCF_037176765.1 of Anolis sagrei. NCBI lineage: Eukaryota > Metazoa > Chordata > Lepidosauria > Squamata > Anolidae > Anolis > Anolis sagrei. The sequence goes on along the minus strand of NC_090028.1, from coordinate 8,781,303 downwards.
AACCACTGACCACCTGCTGCAATGCAACCTGAGCCCTGCCACATGCACAACGGAGGACATTCTTGCGGCAACACCAGAGGCACTCCAAGTGGCCAGATACTGGTCAAAGGATATTTAATCAGCTACCAAGTTTGCAAAATTTGTGTGGTTTTTTTTTTATCTGTTTGTTTGTTTTGTTCTGTTAGAAATGTAATACAATGTTCTGGTTGTGGATGACACGATAAATAAAATAAATAACTGTATTTGTGAAAGGAATTTAAATGTTTGCTAGTTCAGAGCCTCTTTTCACCTCGGAGCTAGCCATGTCTCGCTATGTAGGAAGGTGAAAAACAAAACAGAGTTCAGAAGAGCCAACGTGGGCACAATAACAAGACACTTAGTTCCCTGTGCTCATTCGTACATAGAAACTGGGAGGACAATTTCCAAGGACTCTGATCTCATAGTAGTTTTTCTGATGTTTGGAGATCTCAAGGCATCTTTCTCCTATCTGATGGCCCTCTGATATCCAGCCAATCACTGGCTTCAATGGTTACAGCCGAGAGTTGTAGTCCAACACATGTAATTGACACCAGGCATTACCTCTAGAAAAATGTCTGTAGTTTAGCATGTGTGTCCTAAAATACCACCAGCAACCAGAAGATGGCATTAGATAGATAGGCATTAACTTCTACTGAGTACACCATTATTTTGAAATACTTTATTTTATTCATTTACGACATTTATATGCCGCCCTTCTCAACTCGAAGGAGACTCAGAGCGGCTTACAAGATATATAGACATACAATATATTATATTATTATAGTACAATATCAGTATTAGATATTACTGTATTGTACTAAACCATTATATTGTAATATTATTAGCAATATTACATGTAATATAAAATATAAAATTATAATATCATATTAGTATATTGTATTACATTATAATATTATAAATATTATATGTATATACAATATATTATATTATATTATTAGTATAGCACAGGAAACAAGGAGGAACTGCCCCCTGCCCCCTTACTTCACTCTGACTCAGAGTGTCAGTTGGTGCTGGGGGGAGAGGTCCCCAACTGATGACATATGCAGGAGACAAGATGTCAGCTTTTTCCAAAAATTCAATACAATTCTAGACTGCATTGATTAAGTAATGCCACTCTCTTCTACTTTGGTCAGACCTCACCTGGAACAACCCCATGTCCAGTTCTGGACATTAACGTTCCTGAAAACCAAGCTTTATGAAGGAGAACAGAGGGAAGGATATTTAGATTTGAGACAAGAAGACCAAGAGTGCATCTACACTGCAGAATGAAAGCAATTTTACCCCACTTGAACTGTCATGGCTCACTGCTATGATATCATTGGAGTTGTAGTTTTGCCTGGTCTTTAGCCTTCCCTGTCAAAGTATGCTGGTGCCTCACCAAACTACAATTCCCATGATTTCGTAACATTGAGCCATGGCAGTTAAAGTGGTGTCAAACTACATTCATTCCACAGTGTAGATGCATCCTGGGAATCACTCTCTTTAACTATACGAAGGAGTGTCATGTAGAAGATGGAGCAAGCTTGTTTTCTGCAGCTTCAGAGACAAGACGACAAACTAATGTAATGAAATTATAAACAAGGAGATTGCATCTAAACATCAGGAAGAATTTTTTAAATAGTTGTTTGACAGTGGAATGGGCTGCTTTGAAAGCTGGTGGAATCTCTGTCTTGGAAGGTCTTTAAAACAGAGGTTAATAATAATAGTAATAATATAATACTTTATTTATATTCCACCCTTCTCACCCCGAAGGAAACTCAGGGAAGAACACAGTACACATACACAGCAAACATTCAATGCCACTTTGTATAGACAATACACAGACAGAGAGAACAGAAGGAGGTGGTTTGTTTCGACTCAGTGTCCAGCTTTTTTTGGTGCCATAGAAGGTTGGGCTCGAGTCCAGGTGGTTCGGTTGCTCTATCCTCTATGACTAAGAGCCGTCAGGACTTCCTTCTTCCTTTTGGTCACCCAGCATTTTCTGATCTTTTTTCTTTATGGCATCATAAAATATCTCCCCCACTTTTAGCGGTACCTAATTTCTCTAATCACAGCTAAAGCTGTTTCCAAATTGCTTAGGTAAACAATGAGCTAGGCTGACCGTTGGCAGCTCATGCCAACCCGGGGCTTCGAACTTGCAACCTTTTGATTGATAGATCTTATAATTGCTGATGATTTACCAGCTGTGCTAAACCTCCGGATATATTTCAGGGATGCTTTAGTTGTGTATTCCTGAATGGCGGAATGGGGCTGGATGAGATGGTTCTTGTGATCCTATCCAGCTCTTAACATTCTAATAACACTATGTAACACAATTTTTGTTCCTGGGTTATAAATATCATTTCCTAATTGGTTCTAATTTGTTCTATCATTAAAATGTAGAAAAGATTTATTAAGCTGGAAAACATTGTTTTTGCAGGACATCCTGCAGCCGATTTGCTCTACTTTTTCATTGAATATACTAGCTGTACCCACCATGCATTGCTGTGGTCAACCTTCCCTCCCTCTTTCTCTCCTTCTTCCTTTCTCTCCTTCCTTCCCTCTTTTTCTTTCCCTTCTTCTTCCTTCCTTCTCTACCTTTTTCTTTCCTCCCTTCCTTTGCTCTTGGGTTCCATCATTCCTTCCCTCCCTCTTTCTGTCATTCATCCCTTCACTTCTTCCTTCCCTCTTTCTTCCCTTTCTTGTATCACTTCATTTCCTTCTCTCCTTCCCTCCTTCTCTCCTCCCCCTTTCTGTATATATGTGTTTTGTGAGTGTGTGTGTGTATATATATATGTATATGCATGTATATGTATGTATGTATGTATGTATGTATGTATATATATATATGCATGCATATATGGCTGTATATATTTGTGTATATGTTTATATGTGTGTGTTTGTGTATATATGTGGTTTTGTGCATGAGTTGTAATATATTTTTATTCATTGTCTTTTTAAGTCTCTTTGGCTGTGTTGTTCAGTGTTTTTATGAGTGATGGTCACTCGTTGGCCTGATAGGTGTATTGTGTACAAATTTGGTGTCAATTAGCCCAGTGGTTTTTGAATTATGCTAATCCCACAAATGAACATTACATTTTTATTTATATAGATGACTTCTTCAAATAACCCAGACAACACTGGGTACCCAAGTATATATGTAAAAGGCTAACCAGACTGAAGGAAACGCAATAAGCGTTGCACTTGGGGAGAAAATGGACCCCAAATCCCCCAATTATGACTCATCCCAAAGCTGCAATGATCTGCCCTGACTGTTCTCAAATTATGATTACTTTTAAAGATAAAGCGACCTGGCAATTTCTTGATGGTAGTCATAGTCCTCGCCTTCCTCCATCCACTCCACGGCCCCAGTGGTTGGGTTGGCCCTTCCGCAGAAGACCTTCATCATGTGTTTGGGGAGAAATGATGCTTGTTCAGATGTTCCCTTCCCTTCCGGGCATGGTCAGAAATCTGTAACAGACAAATCACAGTCAGGATGGTGAGGGAGAGGAAATAGCATGGGCATGGGCCACCTTGGGCCCTCCAGGTGTTTTGGACGTCAACTTCCACAATTCCTAACAGCCTTTCCTTTTCCCCCTCAGCTGCTTAAGCTTCCCACTTAATGATGAATGGAGGAACATCATCCTCGGGCTAGGAGGGATCTCGTAAGGAAGTAAGGACTTGTTGTTGTTCATTCGTTCAGTCGTCTCCGACTCTTCGTGACCTCATGGACCAGCCCACGCCAGAGCTCCCTGTCGGCCGTCACCACCCCCAGCTCCTTCAAGGTCAGTCCAGTCACTTCAAGGAGGATATCCATCCATCTTGCCCTTGGTCGACCCCTCTTCCTTTTACCTTCCACCTTCCCCAGCATGATTGTCTTCTCCAGGCTTTGCTGTCTCCTCATGATGTGGCCAAAGTACTTCAACTTTGTCTCTAGTCTCCTTCCCTCCAATGAGCAGCCATGCTTTATTTCCTGGAGGATGGACTGGTTGGATCTTCTCGCAGTCAGAACTTTCCTCCAGCACCACAGCTCAAAAGCATCGATCTTCCTTGGCTCAGCCTTCCCTAAGGTCCAGCTCTCACATCCGTAGGTGACTACAGGGAATGCCATGGCTTTGACTATGCAATGGATCTTTGTTGCCAGTGTGATGTCTCTACTCTTTACTATTTTATCGAGACTGGACATTGCTCTCCTCCCAAGAAGGAAGCGTCTTCTGATTTCCTGGCCACAGTCTGCATCTGCAGTAATCTTTGTGCCTAAAAATACAAAGTCTGTCACGGCCTCCACGTTTTCTCCCTCTATTTCCCAGTTGTCAATCATTCTTGTTGCCATAATCTTGGTTTTTTTGACATTTAGCTGCAACCCGGCTTTTGCGCTTTCTTCTTTCACCTTGATTAGAAGGCTCCTCGGCTCCTCCTCGCTTTTGGCCATCAGAGTGGTGTCATCTGCATATCTGAGGTTGTTAATGTTTCTTCCAGCAATTTTCACTCCAGCTTTGCATTCATCAAGCCCCGCACATCGCATGATGTGTTCTGCATACAAGTTAAAAAGGTTGGGTGAGAGGATCCAGCCTTGAAAAAATTGTGGCATAGACACTGAGAACTAGGAAGCCCTGGCCCTTGAGCATTCCAGCTGGAGGTCAGCTGTGACCAGCAGTGCTGCAGGATTTGAAGAGGCACGAATGGAGGTCGAGAGAGAGAAACGTGCCAAGAGGAAGGCGCATCAATGGAATGTTGGTGGGCAGGAAAAGAGATTTAAAGATGAGCTCAAAGCCAACCTTAGAAACTGTGGTATAGGCACTATATTTATATATTATCGTGTCAGTGCAACCAGTCGATTATATTACATTTCTAACAGAACAAAGCAAAACAAACAGACAAAATACAGAAGTGTGAGTTTGGTAGTTGATTAGATGTCCTTTGACCAGTAGCCTTACTATCATTATATAACAATAAGCAATTGAAAAAGGAGGATAAAGAAGCGATAACAAACTTACTAACTATAGCAAGACTGCTTATAGCAAGGAATTGGAAAAAAGAAATGAATATACAAATAGAGGAGTGGTATAAGGAAGCATGGAAAATAGCAATAAATGATAAATTGACATGTATATTAAAGGTTAAAAAAGATATATGGAAACAAAGCGATTTTGATGCTGTATGGGGAAGATTTGTGGTAAATGGATAAAAAAATAAGGAAGGAAAATTACCGTCACAAGAAGAAATGAAATTTTGGACAGATGAAATGTAAGAATGGTGGCTTGAGACGGGTGGAGGGGAGCACTGTGGTGAAAAAAGGAAAAAAAGAAAAAAGGGGGGGAAATGTCAAAGCAAAACAACTAAACAACATGTTAAAGAGGCTGATGTACAAAATGCAATAGTATGTAATAAATTTGATAAATCAATAAAAAAATATTTTTAAAAAAAGAGTGACTCCCAGGTATTTGGGTGCACTGCAATGCTCCAGTGGGATTCCTTCCCAGGTAATCCTCAGAGCTCGGGATGCATGTCTGTTCTTAAGGTGAAAGGCACATGTCTGTGTTTTAAATGGATTAGGGATCAGTTGGTTTTCCCTGTAATAGGCAGTAAGAGCACCTAGAGCTTCGGAGAGCTTCTGTTCAACCATCTCAAAGCTCCCTGCTTGAGCGGTGATGGCAGTATCATCAGCATAGATGAAACTCTCTGTACCTTCTGGCAGTGGCTGGTCATTTGTGTAAATGTTGAACATGGATGGAGGAAGCACGCTCCCCTGAGGCAGGCCGTTCTTCTGTTTCCGCCATCTGCTTCTCTGGCCCTGGAACTCAACAAAAAAGCTCCTGTTTTGTAGCAGGTTTCCTATGAGGCGGGTGAGGTGGTAGTCCTTTGTGATATTATACATTTTTCTCAGGAGGAGGCGGTGGTTCACAGTATCATAGGCTGCTGACAGGTCTATGAAGACAGCTCCTGTGATCTGCTGCCTTTCAAAGCCATTTTCTATGTGCTGAGTCAGGTTCAGCACTTGCGATGTGCACCTTTTGCCTTTCCTGAAGCCAGCTTGCTGTGGAATCAGACAGGGGTCTATTTCTTCCATAATTCTATGCAGAATGAGTCTCTCCAGAACTTTGTAGAGGTGGCACAGCAGGGAGATTGGTCTGTAGCTTTTTAGATCAGTGCATAGGCACTGAGAACTAGGAAGCCCTGGCCCTTGAGCACTCTAACTGGAGCTCAGCTGTGACCAGCAGTGCTGCGGAATCCGAAGAGGCATGAATGGAGGAACGTCATCTTCGGGCTACGAGGGATCTCGTAAGGAAGTAAGGACTTGTTGGAGTTGAAGTCCAACACACCTGGAGGGCCCAACTTGGCCCATGCCTGAGAAAGCATCTTTTCCCTCAGAATGTGATGTAAACAACGCTTTCTTTCGATGGAGCGGGTGCAAAAGGAGGCCCAGCGCACTCTGCACATGCCCAGAATCACTCTTGGCTACAGTTTCCACTTTCCTTGGCTACAGTTCACCTTCCCACTTCCTCCCATCTGTTTTCCCACCTACCTGTCACTTCAGCGCCGGCCTCACGCGCCACCCGCCGCCGCCATCTTCCCAAGATGCAATGCGGCCTGCTTTGGGGTTTTTTCAAGAGAGAGGAGAGTCTCAGCCAATCCCGTCGAAGGGGCGTGGCCTGAGCGTAGGAGGCGACGGAGAAAGGAAGCCTCCTTCCCGTCGTGCCCCGCGCGCGGCCTAGTCCGGTTGCCATGGAGCGCGCGGCGGTGCTCCGCGTGAAGAGGAAGCGCGGCGGGCCTCTCCCAGTGGAGGCTCTGGTTCTGGCCTGCAAGCGGCTCCGCACCGAGGCAGGCACCGCCGCCCCAGCCGCTCAGCATGACGTGGAGGAGAACCTTTTCAAGCTGGTGGCCACCCTGACCTCAGAGGTAAGGCAGATTGAGGCCCTTAAAGTGCCATGGCCTAATGTAATGGTGTTCAACTCTTTGCCAAAAAGTCCTGGGGCCTCTTCTAATTATAAATCCCAGGATTCAATAGCACAGGGTCCTAGCAGTTAAAGTGGAGCCAAACTGCATTAGTTGTACAGTGTAGATGCATCCCACCCAAAAGACCTTCGAAAGTGCAAAGAGATATATGACTTACTACTTCATCACACTAGAGAATGAATCCACTTTAAATCTGGTTTCTGCCTCCTAATCTAACTTTCTGTTGTTGTTCATTCGTTCAGTCGTCTCCGACTCTTCGTGACCTCATGGACCAGCCCTCGCCAGAGCTCCCTGTCGGCCGTCACCACCCCCAGCTCCTTCAAGGTCAGTCCAGTCACTTCAAGGATGCCATCCATCCATCTTGCCCTTGGTCGGCCCCTCTTCCTTTTGCCTTCCACTTTCCCCAGCATCATTCCCTTCTCTAGGCTTTCCTGTCTCCTCATGATGTGACCAAAGGACTTCAACTTTGTCTCTAGTATCTTTCCCTCCAGTGAGCAGTCGGGCTTTCTTTCCTGGAGGATGGACTGGTTGGATCTTCTCGCAGTCCAAGGCACTCTCAGCACTTTCCTCCAACACCACAGCTCAAAAGCATCTCTCTTCCTTCGCTCAGCCTTCCCGAAGGTCCAGCTCTCACATCCGTAGGTGACTACAGGGAATACCATGGCTTTGACTAGGCGGATCTTTGTTGCCAGTCTGATGTCTCTACTCTTTACTATTTTATCGAGATTGGACATTGCTCTCCTCCCAAGAAGGAAGCGTCTCCTGATTTCCTGGCCACAGTCTGCATCTGCAGTCATCTTTGCACCTAGAAATACAAAGTCTGTCACGGCCTCCACGGTTTCTCCCTCTATTTTCCAGTTGTCAATCATTCTTGTTGCCATAATCTTGGTTTTTTTGACGTTTAGCTGCAACCCGGCTTTTGCGCTTTCTTCTTTCACCTTGATTAGAAGGCTCCTCAGCTCCTCCTCGCTTTCGGCCATCAGAGTGGTGTCATCTGCATATCTGAGGTTGTTAATGTTTCTTCCAGCAATTTTCACCCCAGCCTTGCATTCCTCAAGCCCCGCACATCCTCGCATGATGTGTTCTGCATACAAGTTAAAAAGGTTGGGTGAGAGGATGCAGCCTTGCCGTATGCCTTTCCCAATCTTGAACCAGTCTGTTGTTCCGTGGTCAGTTCTGACTGTGGCTCCTTGGTCCTTGTACAGATTCCTCAGGAGAGAGGGAAGGGGGCTTGGGATGCCCATCCCACCAAGAACTTGCCACAATTTATTATGATCCACACAGTCAAAGGCTTTAGAATAGTCAATGAAGCAGAAGTAGATGTTTTTCTGAAACTCCCTGCCTTTCTCCATTCTCCAGCGGATATTGGCAATTTGGTCTCTCGTTCCTCTGCCTTTTCTAAACCCAGCTTGAACATCTGGCAACGCTCGCTCCATGTATTGCTGGAGTCTTCCTTGCAGGATCTTGAGCATTACCTTGCTGGCATGAGAAATAAGGGCCACTGTACGGAAGTTTGAGCAGTCTTTCGCATTTCCCTTTTTTGGTATGGGGATATAAGTTGATTTTTTCCAGTCTGATGGCCATTCTTGTGTTTTCCATATTTGCTGGCAAATGGCATGCATCACCTTGACAGCATCATCTTTTAAGATTTTAAACAGTTCAGCTGGGATCCCATCGTCTCCTGCTGCCTTGTTGTTAGCAATGCTTCTTAAGGCCCATTCAACCTCACTCCTCAGGATGTCTGGTTCTAATTCATTCACCACACCGTCAAAGCTATCCTCGATATTGTTATCCTTCCTATACAGATCTTCTGTATGGTCTCGCCACCTTCTCTTGATCTCTTCAGCTTCTGTTAGGTCCCTGCCATCTTTGTTTCTTATCATACCAATTTTTGCCTGAAATTTACCTCCAATGTTTCTAATTTTCTGGAAGAGGTCTCTTGTCCTTCCTATTCTGTTGTCTTCTTCCACTTCCATGCATTGCTTATTTAAAAATAGTTCCTTATCTCTTCTGGCTAACCTCTGGAATTGCGCATTTAACTGGGCATATCTCCCCTTATCCCTGTTTCCTTTTGCTTTCCTCCTTTCTTGGGCTACTTCCAGTGTCTCAGCAGACAACCATTTTGCCTTCTTGGTTTTCTTTTTCTTTGGGACGTACTTTGTTGCTGCCTCCTGAACAATGTCTCGGACTTCTGTCCATAGTTCTTCTGGGACTCTGTTTACTAAATCTAGTCCTTCAAATCTGTTCTTCACTTCCACTGTATATTCGCTAGGAATGTTAGTGAGATCATATCTAACTGGTCTGTGTATTTTCCCTGATCTCTTTAGTTTTATTCTACATTGGGCAATAAGAAGTTCGTGATCTGAGCTACAGTCAGCCCCAGGTCTTGTTTTCACCGACTGGATGGATGTCCGCCACCTTTGGCTGCAAATGATGTAGTCAATCTGATTTCGGTGTTGACCGTCTGGAGAGGTCCATGTGTAAAGCCGTCTTTTAGGTTGTTGGAAGAGAGTATTCGTTATACACAGCGAGTTTTCCTGGCAAAATTCTATCAGCCTGCGTCCCGCTTCATTTTGTTCTCCCAGACCATGCTTGCCTGTGATCCCAGTTGTCATTTGACTTCCCACCTTGGCATTCCAGTCTCCTGTAATGAAAATAATGTCTCTTTTTGGTGTATTATCCAGTAGTTCCTGCAGATCCTCATAGAACTGATCTACTTCTGCTTCTTCAGCAGCTGTGGTTGGGGCGTATATTTGGATCACTGTAATGTTGAAAGGCTTTCCTTGCACTCGAATTGAGATCATTCTGTCATTTTTTGGGTTGTATCCAAGCACCGCTTTAGCGAATTTCTTATTAATTATGAAGGCTACTCCATTTCTTCGATGTTCCTCTTGTCCGCAGTAGTAGATCTGGTGGTCATCTGATGTGAAGTGGCCCATTCCAGTCCATTTCAGTTCGCTGACCCCCAGAATGTCTATCTTTAGTCTTGACATCTCACCAATAACAACATCCAATTTGCCCTGGCTCATAGATCTTACATTCCAGGTTCCTATGGTGTGTTGATCTTTAGAGCATCGGATTCGTCGTTCGCCTCCAGTACCGTCGGCCGCTAGCCTTCCTTTCGGCTTTGAGCTAGCTGCGTCATCACATCTGGGGCTAGTTGAACTTATCCTCTGCTCCTCCCCAGTAGCATTTTGGCCATCTTCCGACCTGGGAGTCCCATCTTCCAATGGCATACCGACATATCTCTGGTTGTACTGGTCCATTTAGTTTTCTTGGCAAGGATACTGGAGTGGTTTGCCATTGCCTTCCCCAGGGATCACGCTTGGTCTGACCTCTCTGCCACAACCGTCCCGTCTTGGGTGTCCCTTCACGGTTTCGCTCATGACATCATTGAGGTGCTCAAGCTCCAGCGCCCCGACAAGGCGATGATCCTTTGCTGGAGGATCTAACTTTCTACTATGCAGGAAAAGCACAATCCTGGCAGGTGGCCACCCACCCTCGAATAATAATAACAGTAATAAACAAACAACCAATTCACAATGGAAAAAGAAAATGAAGGAAGACTGCCTTTTCTAGATGTCCTAGTCATCCGCAAACCAGATCAACAATTGGGTCACACCGTTTACAGAAAACCCGCACACACAGATAGAGATCTACATCAAAACTCCAACCATCACCCAAGTCAAAAAAGAAGCACCACTAAAGCTTTGGCAGACCGTGCAAAAAGAATCTGCGAAGCCCACCTCCTCCAAGATGAACTGAACCACCTCAACTGGGCTCTCCAGGCCAATGGAGACTCGACCTCAGACATCAGAAGAGCTGCAAGACAACCAAGAACAAGCCATGAGAATAAAGACAAAGATCCACCCAGAGGAAAAGTGTTCTTGCCATACATCAAGGGAACCACTGGCTGCATAGGGAAGCTGATGAGGAAACACAACATACAAACTACCTACAGACCCACCAAGAAAATCCAACAAATGCTACATTCAGCAAAGGACAAGAGGGATCCTCTCACCTCTGCAGGAGTCTATCGTATACCATGCAGCTGTGGACAAGTCTACATAGGGACCACCAAACGCAGCAGCACCAAACACGAATCAAGGAACATGAAAGGCACTGCAGACTACTTCAGCCAGAGAAGTCAGCCATAGCAGAGCACCTGATGAACCAACCTGGACACAGCATATTCTTTGAGAACACAGAAATGCTGGACCACATCAACAACCACCATGTCAGGCTACACAGAGAAGCCATTGAAATCCACAAGCATGTGGACAATTTCAACAGAAAGGAGGAAACCATGAAAATGAACAAAATCTGGCTACCAGTATTAAAAAAACTCTAAAATTACAACAGCAAAACAGCAGAGAGGAAACAACCAGGCACATCTTAACACCACTCAACAGAACATTTTCCCAGGCTCAGCCAGGCCTTCAAATGCTAATGAAGGTGGTCAGCTGAAACATTCACACCTAGCCCCAGCAGACAAAAGTCCTTTGTCTCACCCTGGTCATTCCACAGATATATAAACCCATTTTCCTATTTCCAACAGACCTCACTACCTCTGAGGATGCTTGCCATAGATGCAGGCGAAACGTCAGGAGAAATGCCTCTAGAACATGGCCCTATAGCCCGAAAAAACCTACAAGAACCTAGTGATTCCAGCCATGAAAGCCTTCGACAATACATTAAAAATGTAATGTTAGTTCGTGTTACCATCAGAACTCAAAAACCACTGGGGGAATTGACACCAAATTTGGACACAAGACACCTAACAGTCCAATTTATGTCCTCCACTCAAAAACATTGATTTTGTCATTTGGGAATTGTTGTTGCTGGGATGTATAGTTTACGTACAATCAAAGAGCATTCTGCACTCCACCAATGATGGAATTGGGCCAAACTTAGCACACAGAACTCCCATGACCAACAGAAAAGACTGGAAAGGTTTGGTGGACATTGACCTTGAGTTTGGGAATTATAGTTCACCCACATCCAGAGAGCACTGTGGACTCAAACAATGATGGATCTGGACCAAACTTGACACAAAAATTCCATATGCCTAAATATGAACACAGATGGAGTTTGGAGGAAATAGACCTTGACATTTGGGATTTGTACTTACTGGGATTTATAGTTCACCTACAATCAAAGAGCATTCTGAACCCCACCAATGATGGAATTCAACCAAACATGGCATACAGAACTTCCATGACCAACAGAACACAGTGGAAGGGTTTGGTGGGCATTGGCCTTGAGTTTGGGAGTTGTAGCTCACCTACATTCAAAGAGCACTGTGGACTCAAACAATGATGGATCTGGACCAAACTTGACACAAAAATTCCATATGCCTAAATATGAACACAGATGGAGTTCGGAGGAAATAGACCTTGACATTTGGGATTTGTACAAACGACAGAAATGGGCCAAATTTCCCACACAGAACTCCCATGACCAACAGAAAATACTTAAGGCCATCCAGTCCAACTCTCTTCACTAGGACAAGAAAATATAATCAGAGCCCTCCTGACAAAGAGCCATCCAGCCATAAATATAGATAGATAAATATGATTCTCTCTCGCACACACACAGATATAGTATCATAGATTTGAAAGAGACCCTTCAAGAAGGACTATGATATGTTGCATATTCCAGAGTAGGCAAGCCAGACACTCTCCACATCAACACTGACAAAGAAACAACAAGAACTACTGTTTACTCACAAGCAGAAAGGAATTACATAGATTAGAAACCAACACTTTCTCATTACTTTATTTTCCAGATCACCAGACTGGGTCACAGCAATGCCTGGCAGGGGACAGCTAGTCTAATTATAAATCCCAAGATTCAATAGCACGGGGTCCTAGCAGTTAAAGTGGAGCCAAACTGCATTAGTTGTACAGTGTAGATGTAGCCCACCCAGAAGACCTTGGAAAGTGCAAAGAGATATATGACTTACTACTTCATCACACTAGAGAATGAATCCACATTAAATCTGGTTTCTGCCTCCTAATCTAACTTTCTGCTATGCAGGAAAAGCACAATCAAAACCATCCTGGCAGATGGCCACCCACCCTCAAATAATAATAATAACAACAACAATAATAAATAGATTTCTAGCATTAGAAGAGACCCCAAGTATCTAGTCTAACCTTCTGCTATAGAAGAAAAGTACATTTAAAATTCTCCCAACAAATAACCATCCAGCCTCCGTTGTGATAATAATACTAATAATAATAATAATAATAATAATAATAAGCATTATTATTATTCACATCCTCTGAGGATGCTTGCCATAGATGCAGGTGAAACGTCAGGAGAGAATACTTCTAGAACATGGCCATATAGCCCGAAAAACCTACAACAACCCAATAATAATAATAATAATAATAGTCATCATCATCATATAGAAAAATATGGTGCTTCCATTCCCCTACCATCTAGGGCAGTGGTTCTCAACCTGGGGTCCCCAGATGTTTTTGGCCTTCGACTCCCAGAAATCCTATCAGCTGGTAAACTGGCTGGGATTTCTGGGAGTTGTAGGCCAAAACACCTGGGGACCCACAGGTTGAGAACCACTGATCTAGGGAATGGAAGCACCATCAAAGCACCCCTGACAGGTGATCATCCAGCCTTTGCTTAAAAGCTTCCAACAAAGGAACTTCCATTGGACTCCAAGGCAGAGAGTTCCACAGTTGAACAGCTCTCCTTACAGTCAGGAAGTTCTTCCAAATGGTTCAGGTGCAATTTGAACCATTGCTCCAAGGCTTAGTTTCCAGGGCAGCAGAAAGAAAGAATGCTCCATCTTCCTTGTCATATTCTTTCACGTATTTATACATGGCTATCATGTTTCCAGACCTTTGATCATGCCTGTTGGCACAACTTTGTCCCTATTGCCTTCTACCTTTCCAAGCTTTGTTGTCTGTGCTAGCAAGTCATTCCTTCTCATGATATGGCCAGAGCTTCTGAGGTTAAACATGTGATTTTGCTCTCTTCAGGATGAACCTGTCCAGAAGTATGTCCAAGATGCTATGACCAAAGAGAAAGCCGCCCAGCTCCTGCGACCCTCCCGAGGAAGCGCCCAGAGAGTGATCGAGGACCTTCGCTCTTCCAAAAGAGCCGAGAGGCAAGAAAGTCGCTATCGCCTGGTTGCCAGCCATCGTCCGAATTTCACTGATGGAGAAAACGTTGTCGGTGATATAAATGGGAAAACGTTAAGTGAAAGCAACCACTTGGACTCTGGAACTTCTCAGCAAGAAACCTCTGAAATCTCAGGCTGTTCTGGTGGATTCCAGTTGTTTGATATCATACAAGAAGATGGAGAGGAGAAAGACCCTGTTTTGCAGGTTGGTAGTCTGTTCTGAGCAGTCTGCTACCTCTCTTGAAATTTTATTTACTGTATATACTCGAATATAAGCCTAGTTTTTCAACCCTTGTTTTAGGCTGAAAAAGCCCCCTTTGGCTTATACGCGAGTCAAGGCGATTTATTATTTTGCTCTGTCATTACTATTATTTTATTACATTTATTATTTTACTCTATTTATTATTATTATTATTTTACTTTACTGTTATTATTACATTTATTATTTTATTTTATAATTGTTATCATTACATTTATTATTGTACTCTTTATGATTATTATTATTACATTTATTATTTTACTGTCTTTATTATTATTGGAAGGATACGTAAGCACTTTTACACTGAAGAGGGTTAGGGCAGTCTTATCTTAAATTACAATTTTATGTAAATATTCAAAACCATTTAACCTACTGATGCCTCAATTAATGTAATGTTATTGGTGTCTATTTTCATTTTGAAATGTACCTGTAGCTGCTGAATTTCCTACTCTTGGCTTATACTCGAGTCAATCCGTTTTCCCAGTTTTTTGTGGTAAAATTAAGTGGTTCGGCTTATATTCGGGTCGGCTTATACTCGAGTATATACGGCAGTGGTTCTCAACCTGGGGTCCCCAGATGTTTTTGGCTTTCAACTCCCAAAGATCCTAACAGCTGGTAAATTGGCTGGGATTTCTGGGAGTTGTAGGCCAAAAACATCTGGGGACCCCAGGTTGAGAACCACTGATATACGGTATTTATTTCCTGTATTTGTATACCGCCTTTCTAAGCCAATCAGCGACTCAAATGTTAGCAAACCTCTGATTTATCTAAAGCAGGCATCCTCAAACTGCGGCCCTCCAGCTGTTTGAGCCTCCAACTCCCAGAATTCCTGACCATTGAACAAGCTGGCTAGGGATTCTGGGAATTGGAGGCCAAAATACCTGAAGGGTTGGCATGGAGTGCCGTTACCTTCCCGCAGACGCAGTACCTATTCATCTACTCACAGTTGCATGTTTTCAAACTGATAGATTGGCAGAAGCTGGGGCTAACAGCAGGAGCTCACCCCACTCCCCAGATGTGACTTGCCGACCGTCCAGTCAGCAAGTTCAGCAGCTCATCAGTTTAACCCACCAGGGGCTCCATTTTTATGTATGTTTTTAGCGAATTAAAAAAGGAAGATGCTGTGAAATAATCATTTTTCATATATTATTGGAGCAATTTCTCCTCCTCCCCATGTGGGTTAGCCTTAAACCAAGACTTAAACATGTCAAGTTGCAATTTGCTTTGTGTTCAACATCTGGAAACGAAATTGATAGAAAAGATGTAAAACTAGTTAATGATTATTAGATTATTAATATTCCTCCCTTTCTCTTGTTTTAATGGGATCCACAGTAATAATACTGTTTTAATCTAACAGAAGCCAGATGATCCGGATGTGATTCTCTGCAATGCTGTAGAGATGATTCGTGAGCGTTTAGTAGTGTCTGACCCTAAAAAAGAAGAAGAGCCGAGTTCAAAAGACGGAGACTATGTTTATGATATCTACTATATGGAAACGACGTCCCCAGGTTGGATTGAAAACATTCTGTCTGTACAACCCTACACTCAAGATTGTGAGCTGGTAAGCATGCCATGAGACCACAAGATACCTGCTAATAACAACAGTTGGTTTACTGACTCACAAGGGTATCTGACTCCTACTTTACTTCAGTGGCTGACATTTTGTCCTATAGTGCAAGATTCGCACACTTCAATGAATGCAGATAACATTGCAGAAGCCATCGTGTTTTCCTTCTTTCTTTTTTATTTTTCCTTCTGGGGTGGTTATATTGTTTGTTGTGTGCAGAACTGTGGTTGTGGCTTCCCCTCCTCTGAGAATGCTTTTTGATACTGACCCACAGGTGGACGAGGAGCACATCTCTGAAGAAATCTATGAGGACGAGGATGATGAAAACAATGAGAATAACTGGCGCAACGAGTACCCTGATGAAGATGAATTTCCTGAGGGAGATGAAGATGGTATTGCTGTTTTGATTAATAATACTAATAAGTAATATTCGCTTCCATTAAAGACAAACTGGGGCTGAAAGAAGCTGGCAGAAGCTGGGGCTGAAAGCGGGAGCTCACACCGCTCCCAGGATTCAAACCTGTGACTTTTTGATCAACAAGTACATCAGCTCAGCAGTTTAACACACTGCACCACTGGGGACTCCATAAAATAAATTTACTATTAAATACATGGTACAAATAAGGCTAAAAACCTTGCAAAACTACACCTCCCATGATTCCATACTATTCTGCAGTGTAGGTTCACCCCAGGCTGAGCCCTTAAAAGTCCTCCTTCCCTATATATATCAATACTAGCCGTCCCCTGCCACACGTTGCTGTGGCCCAGTCTGTGTATATGTGTTTTGTGTGTGTATATATTTGTGTATGTGCGTTTGCGTTTATATATGTGGTTTTGCACATGTGTTGTAATGTTTTTTTTTTTGCTTTTTAAGTCTCATCTGCTGTGTTTTTCAGTGTTTTTATGAGTGATGGTCACTTGTTGGCTTGATATGTGTATTGTGTCCAAATTTGGTGTCAATTAGTCCAGTGGTTTTTGAGTTATGTTAATCCCACAAACGAACATTACATTTTAATTTATATAGACTACCCATCCCCTGCCACGCGTTACTGTGGCCTAGTCTGTGTATATGTTTGTGTGTGCATATATTTATGTATATGTGCATCTCCCTCTACGTCCCGCCTCAAAGTTTAAGATAATCCAGGAGGCCCTGCTCTTGCTCCTGCCAGCGTCGCAAATACGTCTGGCGGGGGTGAGAGACAGGGCTTTCTCAGTTGTAGCCTCCCTCCTGTGGAACAGTATTTCTTGCTGTTTCTTTGTCAGTGTTGATGTGGAGATTGCCTGGTTTGCCCACTCTGGAACATGCAACATATCATAGTCCTTCTTTAGGGGTCCCTTGCAAATCTATGATACTATATCTCTCTATATGTGTGAATCATATCTATCTGTCTATATCTATGGCTGGATGGCTCTTTGTCAGGAGGGCTTTAATTACATTTTCTTGCCCGGGTGAAGGGAGTTAGACTGGACAGCCTTAAGCATGGGGGTTCTGTGTGGGAAGTTTGCCCCAATTATGTCATTGGTGGGGTTCGGCATGTGCTCTGATTGTAAGTGAACCATAAATCCCAGCAATTACAACTCCCAAATGTCAAGGTCTGTTTCCCCCAAAATCCTGTGTTCATATATAGGGATTTGTAATATTCATGCCAAGTTTAGTCCAGTTCCATCCTTGTTTGAGTCCACAGTGCTCTCTGGATGTAGGTGAACTACAACTCCTAAACTCAATGTCAATGCCCACGAAAACCCTTCTAGTGTTTTATGTTTGTCATGGGAGTTTTGTGTGCCAGGTTTGGTTCAATTCCATCATTGGTGGAGTTCAGAATGCTTTTTGATTGGAAGTAAACCATAAATCCCAGCAACTACAACTCCCAAATGACAAAATCAATTTTTTTGAGTGATGGTTATAGCTTGGGTTAGTAGGTGTCTTGTGGCCCAATTTGGCGGCAATTCGTCCAGTGATTTTTGAATTATGTTAATCCCACAAATGAACATTACGTTTTTGTTTATATACTAGCCATCCCCTGTCACGCGTTGCTGTGGCCCAGTCTGTGTATATGTGTTTTGTGTGTGTATATATGTGTGTTTGTATATATATATGTAAGTGGCTTCGCGCATTCATTGTAATGTATTTTTGGTTTTTTGGTTTTTTAAGTCTCTTTTGCTGTGTTTTTCTGTGTTTTTACAAGTGATGGTCACTCGTTGGGAAGTTTGCCCCAATTCTTTCGTTGGTGGGCTTCAAATGCTCTTTGATTGTAGGTGAACTGTGAATCCCAGTGACTGCAAATCCCAAATGTCAAGGTCTATCTCCCCCAAACTCCATCTGTATTCATATTTGGGCATATGGAGTATTTGTGCCAAGTTTGGTCCAGATCCATCATTGTTTGAGTCCACAGTGCTCTCTGGAGGTGGCTGAACTACAACTCCCAAACTCAAGGTCAATGCCCACCAAACCCTTCTAGTGTTTTCTGTTGGTCATGGGGGTTCTGTGTGGGAAGTCTTCCCAAATTCTGTCGTTGGTGAGGTTCAAATGCTCTTTGATTGTAGGTGAACTATAAATCCCAACAACTACAACTCCCAAATGACAAAATCAAATTTTTTTGAGTGGAGAACATACATTGGGTTGTTAGGTGTATCATGTTCAAATTTGGTGCCAATTGCCCCAGTGGTTTTTGAGTTCTGTGAATACCACAAATGAACATTACATTTTTATTTATATAGATGGTCACTCGTTGGTCTGAGAGGTGTCTTGTGTCCAAGTTTGGTGTCAATTCGTCCAGTGGTTTTTAAGTTCTGTTAATCCCACAAACGAATATTACATTTTTATTTATATAGATAGCATTGCTCCTCCTTATATTAGTGTTGAATGGCAGTGTTCCTCTCAATTGTCCTCTCATCTGCTTGACCATAGAAAACAATGATAACCCTATTGAAGAAACTAGAGCTAATGCAATTTATTCAATGCAGTTTTCTGAATCAGTGCCCATGAACAGGCCTAAAAACCAAGACACTAAGAAAAAAAATATATTGTTGAGCCCTGTAATAGCTGTATGGTACCAAACACATTTTTGTTTTTCTCTTAGATTCTGAGAATGGAAGCATCAGCGATGAAGACTGTGGCTATATCAGGAGAACGTGGGAGAAATATCAGTCGGATGTTTTACGGGAGTTTGAATACGATGGCTTGGAAGAGCTGGATTCTGAGTAGTTTGCTCATTCTGTGACAAGACCGCCTCAGATGTTCTTGGCATCACAACTCTGCCAGTAATATTATTTGTGTACAGTGAGTACTATATTTCTTTCTCCCATAAGTCTTGATGGCTTAGCTATAGCACTGAGCATGGAGATGGGAAATATTCGGAAATATTTGAAACATCCTTCTGAAGTTAGAAAGGGTATTTCAGTCAATTCCTGAAAGACATCTTAAACTTTTCAGATGAACTACAACACAACTAGAAATATTTACAGAGCTAAGGATGTGTGTTTTGACAGACCTTTGTGTTTGGTGTCGTAAATTAATCTTTGTAACAAGACCATTGCTCATTCTGTGTGGACCTTTGCACTTTAGTATTACTGGGTTTCCAAGTAATACACATGTTTTGGACTTTGATATGTAAATAAAAGGTAGTTTTCATTCCGTTGTTTTTGTGATTTCTTCCCCCCCCCCCCCCCCCTACAAGGAAAATGCAGGGAACAAAATCAACCTCTGTACATGGCATTCATTGACCTTGCACAGGCATTCGACACTGAATCGCAGCGCTCTCTGGACCATCCTCAAAAAAATTTGGTGCCCTAACAAATTTGTGAACATCCTGCGGCTCCTCCATGATGGCAACAGTCTTGGACAGCAATGGCTCCCAAAGTGACCCACTTAAGGTGGAATCAAGTGTCAAACAGGGATGTGTTATTGCCCCAACTTTATTCTCCATCTTCATCGCTATGATTCTTCACCTTGTTGATGGGAAGTTTCCCACCGGAGAGGAAATCATCTGTCTGACAGATGGCAATCTATATAACCACAGCAGACTGAAAGCCAAAACCAAGGTTACAACATCTATTATAGAACTCCAGTATGCTGATAACAACATTGTCTGTGCGCATTCAGAAGACGACCTCTAAAGCCACTCTAAACACCTTCGCAGAAGCATATGAGAAGCTCGGCCTGTCATTGAACATCGAGAAAACCAAAGTGCTGTTCCAGGAGTCACCAGCCAGTCCCTCTCCAATGCCAGAAATACAGCTTAATGGTTTAACATTAGAAAATGTTGACCATTTCTGCTACCTTGGCAGCCACTTCTCCACCAAAGTCAACATTGACACAAAAATACAACACCGCCTGAGCTCTGCAAGTGCAGAATTTTTTTGAATGAAGCAGAGACTGTTTGAGGACCGGGACATCCGTAGGGAGACCAAGGTGCTTGTTTATAAAGCTATTGTCCTCCCAACCCTGCTATACGCCTGCAAGATGTGGACTGTCTACAGACGTCACATGCAACTCCTGGAACAATTCCATCAGTGCTGCCTACAAAAAATCCTGCAAATCTCCTGGGAAGACAAGCAGACAAACGTCAGCGTGCTGGAAGAAGCAAAAACCACCAGCATTGAAGCGATGATCCTCTGCCATCAACTCCGCTGGACCGGCCATGTTGTCCGGATGCCCAACCACCGTCTGCCAAAGCAGTTGCTCTACTCCAAACTCAAGAACGGAAAATGAAATGTTGGTGGACAGGAAAAGAGATTTAAAGATGGGCTCAAAGCCAACCTTGAAAAACTCTGGTATAGACACTGAGAACTGGGAAGCCCTGGCCCTTGAACGCTCCACCTGGAGGTCAGCTGTAACCAGCAGTGCTGTAGAATTTGAAGAGGGAGAAAGAGAGAAACGTGCCAAGAGGAAGGCGCGTCAAGCCAACCCCGACCGGGACTGCCTTCCACCTAGAAACCAATGACCTCGCTGCAGGAGAAAATGCAGATCAAGAATAAAGCTCCACAGTCAACTACGGACCCACCGCACTCTGCACACTGACCCTGGTAGACTATCCTCTCCAGACAACGGGGGATCGCCTAAGTTTCTGAGACTCCAAGCGGGGAGGGGAGAGCAGATGTGCTTGGCGCATAGCCAAGATGGTGTACTTGGCCATGCCATCTAGTACAACCCTCTTCTTCCAGGCAGAAGGGCATCATCAAAACTCTACTGGCAGATGGCCATCCTGCCTCTAAACTAATTAATATGCTTCAATAAACGTTCTTGTTATTTTTATCAACTTATACCAGCCTCAGTGTGAATACCTTTGTGGTCAAACCATTAATCAAGTCAGCTTTTAACAGCCTCTAAGAAAACTACAGTGACACAGAGTGTGTTACTGAACAAACTCTCAATAATACCTCAGCCTGTTTATTAGTAATATGGTGGCAGCGGGAATCTTTTGAAGAATCATTTTAAGTCTCTCAGTGCCTAGCTTTGAAATATACAGTTGGTTCAACAACCATACTCCCTCTATTTTTTGGTGAGCTAGTCAGTAGTGGTGGTGTCATCGTTGTACTCTGGCTGAGCAGTGTTGTGGGATTATTTTATAGGCATTTCCCGGTCTGATAAAATCATAATTTAAAATCTTCTCTGCTACCCTCCTGCTATTGTTATAATTTGGTTGGCAGTTGTGTGATTGCTATAACAGTCATCTTTCGCAAATAAAGGAGCAGCACTGTCAGGTTGTGATTGTTTTATTCCCACACAGTGGAAGTGTAATTTCCTCCCCACATACACCCGAAAGTTCTTCTATACACTCAAATGATATAAAAGCCAACTGGATAGGATCAGGTACTATCCAAATGTCCTTAAAAAAAAGAAAAACACATTTCAACAGTAGTTTGGAGTGTTGCAATATTCAAGAGGGGACAGTTCACAAGAATTGCCATGTCCATACAGTGAAGTGAAATAACGTAGTTGTTGCTGCAGAGACTGTGTTTGGGAGTCTCCAACGAACCCGATGCTTTATTGCAGTTTGTAGTAGATTAAACCTGTTACAAATAGATGGAAACTGTGATACACATTCGAGAGGCTAGTGTACCGAAGAGCTGCAGATTCCATCTGTCATATATAAACAGCATAAGCCAGGAGTGCATAGATGGAAAACAATGTTTTTGAATCTCAGAAGACATAAATAGTACACCAATTTATCAACATATGCATCAGACTGAGTATGTCTATTACAAAGTACTGAAAACAAACATATGCCAACTTCACCTTTTCTCAATATCACAGTAGTTTGAACTCCTTTGCTTAAAGGGCTATGCACTACAGTACTTAAACCTGTCATCTACGAGGGTTGAATGAAAAGTAATGCCTCCACCTTCGTTACTTGGGTTTGGATGGGAATGTTTTAATAAATCAAACGCAAAAATAATCCTCTTTAAACTATTCACTTTTGGACATAATCACCAGACAATTGGGATACATTTCTGCCAACGATGAATGAGTTTTCTGAAGCCGTCACAGAAGAAGTTGACACTTTGTTCCGCAACTAGCATCTCACAGTTCTCTCATCCTGGGTACCCATCGTGCACAGATCTTCCGATAGCCAAGTAGCCATTGTGTCCAATTCTGGGCACCACAATTCAAGAGAGATATTGACAAGCTGGAATATGTCCAGAGGAGGGCGACTAAAATGTTCAAGGGTCTGGAGAACAAGCCCTGAGGAGCGGCTTAAGGAGCTGGGCATGTTTAGCCTGAAGAAGAGAAGGCTGAGAGGAGATATGATAGCCATGTATAAATATGTGAGAGGAAGCCACAGGGAGGAGGGAGCAAGCTTGTTTGCTGCTTCCCTGGAGACTAGGACGCGGAACAGTGGCTTCAAACTACAAGAGAGGAAATTCCATCTGAACATGAGGAAGAACTTCCTGACTCTGAGAGCCGTTCAGCAGTGGAACTCTCTGCCCCGGAGTGTGGTGGAGGCTCCTTCTTTGGAAGCTTTGAAACAGAGGCTGGATGGCCATCTGTCAGGGGTGATTTGAATGCAATATTCCTGCTTCTTGGCAGGGGGTTGGACTGGATGGCCCATGTGGTCTCTTCCAACTCTTTGATTCTATGATGCTAAGTAAAGAATTAATGTGATCCACACTTTCTTGTGAAATGCTGATGATGCTTGATTTTTTTTTTCTGAGTGATACGACGATCGTCCTGAATCAATCTGTCAGCATCCTGGGTACCCATCGTGCACAGAACTTCCGATAGCCAAGCAAAGCAATAATGTGACCCACACGTTCTTGTGAAATGCCAATTATGCTTGAAATTTCTCTCTTGAGTGATACGACGATTGTCCTGAATCAATCTGTCAACCTTTTGCTTGTGAAACTCGGTGGTTACTGTCACAGGACGTCTAACTCTTTGTTTGTCACGCAAGTCAAATGTTCCCACCTCAACATCTTTAAACTTACTCACCTAACAACGCACAGTACTCACACCAACACAATCACCATAAACAGCTTGCATTCTCTGATGAATTTCCTTTGGGGTGACACCTTCTGCTGTCAAATATTCAAAGACTGCACGTTGCTTGAGTCGCATTGACCGACCGTCTGCGCAGGGTTCCATACTTTGTACTTTAACAACACAACCGTTCAATGCTAAGGTTTCCCACCAAAATGGAACTGTAGAGGAGAGTCTACTGAACAAGCCAGCTTCGTTTATATTCCCTACTCTAGGGAAGAATTGACCGATCGTCTGTGCAGGGTTCCATACTTCACACTTTAACAAAACTGTTCAATGCTAAGGCTTCTAGCCAAAATGAAACTATAGAGGAGAGTCTACTGAACAAGTCAGTACCTGCCTCATACCAGTAATGCCACCTGTTGAGGAGTTATGAAGGTGGAGGCACTACTTTTCATTCAACCCTCGTAGACAGCTGTGTCAAATCCCGAGTTGAGTTTTGTTCCGATTTAACACAGATGTGATTGGTTGGACAAGCCATGCAAAAACGCCTGCGGAAAGAGATATTATGAACGAAGCCCTTTTGGTCTTTGGACTCACCAAAGCAATTTATTGAATGTGAAGGAAGACCTTTCAGGTACGAAGGTGCAGACAGGTTCAAGGCAGCAGTGTGCAAAGGGACAAAGAGGGACATCCCATCACAGCGAAAGCAGCAGGCCGTCGGAATAGAGTCAGGAGGCACATGGAGATCAATGCTACACTGTCAAGACGCTGTCTTTTGGACCAGATTCAAAGTGGGTTGCTGTGCGTTTTTCGGATTGTATGGCCATGTTCCAGTAGCATTCTCTCCTGACGTTTCACCTGCATCTGTGGCTGGCAACTTTGGAAGTTTGTTGGAAGTGAGGCAAGTGGAGTGTACCTATATCTGTGGAATCTCCTGCTTCTTTATTTACTGTCTTGATTCATGAGTGGTCTAGAACATCGATTCTAGACCATTCTTGACAACCATCGTGTCACATTACATAGAGAAGCTACAAACACGCAAACAATTTCAGCAGAAAGGAGGAAACAATGAAAATGAACAAAATCTGGATACCAGTATTTTAAAAGTTCTAAAATCAGGACAGTAAATAAAGAGCAACACTCTGAAAACTGTGGAATTCCAGACAGGAAACAATCAGGGTCACAACAAAGGATTCCCCTTGCAGGAAGCAGTCAAGCTTTGAAGCTGCAAGGCCATTTGGTGCTAAACAAGGTGGCCAATTGCAACATTCACACTTACCTCCAACATGCAAGAGTTCTTTCTCCCACCCTGGACCTTATTTCACACTTGCCTAGTTTCCAATAAATTTCACAACCTCCAGCTAACACTTCCCAACAAAGGAGTCCCCCAGACAGGAAGCATCCAGGCTTTGAAGCTGCAAGGCTATTTGGTGCTAATCAAGGTGGCCAATTGCAACGTTCACACTTGCCTCCAACATGCAAGAGTTCTTTCTCCCACCCTGGACCTTATTTCACACTTGCCTAGTTTCCAATAAACTTCACAACCTCCAGCTAACACTTCCCAACAAAGGAGTCCCCCAGACAGGAAGCATCCAGGCTTTGAAGCTGCAAGGTCGTTTAATGCTAACCAAGCTGGCCAATTGCAACATGCACACTTGCCTCGAACAGACAAGAGTTCAAACAGACAAGCACCAGAATCAAGACAGTAAACAATGAGCACCACTCAGAAATAGGGGAACTCCTGACAGCAAACAATCAAGTGCCAGTTAACACTTCCCAAACAAAGTGTGCCTCCAGGCAACAGAGGCCAAACTACCTCTATGCACATACCCTCACTGATTGACTATGCAGCTTCGTGGCTACTCAGTGCTGTCCAAGCTTGCTAATTGCAAGTTCGAATGTTGAAATTGACACCTGCCAAACAGAGGGTGCCTCCAGGCAACGGAGGCCAGGCTACCTCTATGCACATACCCTCGCTGATTGAATTTGCAGCTTTGTGGCTACTCAGTGCTGTCCAAGCTTGCTAATTGCAAGTTCGAATGTTGAAATTGACACCTGCCAAACAGAGGGTGCCTCCAGGCAACGGAGGCCAGGCTACCTCTATGCACATACCCTCGCTGATTGAATTTGCAGCTTTGTGACTACTCAGTGCTGTTCAAGCTTGCTAATTGCAAGTGCAAAAGTTGAAATTGACACCTCCCAAACAGAGGGTGCCTCCAGGCAACAGAGGCCAGGCTACCTCTATGCACACACCCTCGCTGATTGAATTTACAGGTTCGTGGCAACTCAGTGCTGCTCAAGCTTCCCTATTGGAACATTCACTCTTGCTTCAAGGATTCTTTCTCCCACCCTAGACATTATTTGACAGGTATATATATACACTCCACTTGCTTTACTGCCAACAGAACCTCTGAAGATGCCTGCCACAGATGCAGGAGAAACGTCAGGAGAGAATGCTACTTAAAACATGTACTTACAGCCCGAAAAACTCACAGTAACCCAGTGATCCCGGCCATGAAAGCCTTCGACAACACAAAGTGAGTCGTTGTTAGGCACTGCCAATTTTCCCCACATGTGGATACATTCAACCATGCTGGAAAGGAAACATTACAACACAACAAGGTGGCATTTGTAACAGCAAGTAACATACACAATTTGAATCACACACACATACCCATAATAATTTTTTCAAGGCCAAGTTTAAATATGCAAATAATCTTTCGCGTTTGCATAGTGTCACTTTTTCTCACGTCTTTGCACCAAAACGGCACGTGCAAAATTTTTTGTTCGTGAACTCAGTACACAAGCGTGGTAAGCAAAGGATGTCTTCACAGGGTTGTTGTGAGTTTTATGGCCATGTTCCAGAAGCATTGTCTCCTGATGTTTCGCCCACATCTATGGCAGGCATCCTCAGAGGTTGTGAGGTGTATTGGAAACTAGGCAAGTGAGGTTTATATATCTGTGGATCAGTTAACTCCTGTATGTTATGTATTCCAATAGTCTGGAACGGAGCACTTGCTGCCTGGGTCCCTGTATGTAATCCATTCAATTTGATACCTGAGTGCTTGTCCTAAGACACTCTTTGTTTCATGGCTGAAAAGCATTTATTGTTTTGAGTCGTGAGTTTTATATGCCTGAGAAGACTGGCCTTTTACAAAAAAAAATACAAATAAAACCGCCCGAGATCATGACACAGTATGATCCGGCAAGAACCCCAGTCCGACAAGAAGTCCAAAATTCAGCGACGCCTTCCGTCCTCTTTATACAGACTCGGTTTCTCATTTTTCATTGAAACTGTCCATTTCTGTCAACACGGAGTAACAAAGCAGTTGCGTGGCTCGCGTGACGGCACCTGCAGAAGAAGCAGAAACAGACCATTACCTTTTGGAAAATGGAAATCTCCAGATCCTTTTGGGGATTTTGTGAGCTTTGGAAAGAGTGACCTTGTTAGAAGTCATAACCTTTTGGAAAATGAGGCCATAACCTCTTGGTAAAAAGGTTGATAATAGTACAGTGTAATACAATATAATACTACTAATCGACAAGGTCCCCCATGACCTTCTGGCAAGGAAACTAGTCCAATGTGGGCTAGGCAAAACTACGGTGAGGTGGATCTGTAATTGGTTAAGTGGACGAACACAGAGAGTGCTCACTAATGCTTCCTCTTCATCCTGGAAAGAAGTGACGAGCGGAGTGCCGCAGGGTTCCGTCCTGGGCCCGGTCCTGTTCAACATCTTTATTAATGACTTAGATGAAGGGCTAGAAGGCAGGATCATCAAGTTTGCAGACGACACCAAATTGGGAGGGATAGCCAATAGTCCAGAGGACAGGAGCAGAATTCAAAACGATCTTGACAGATTAGAGAGATGAATGGCCAAAACTAACAAAATGAAGTTCAACGGTGACAAATGCAAGATACTCCACTTTGGCAGAAAAAATGAAATGCAAAGATCCAGAATGGGGGACAATGCCTGGCTCGAGAGCAGTACGTGTGAAAAAGATCTTGGAGTCCTCGTGGACAACAAGTTAAACATGAGCCAACAATGTGATGTGGCAGCAAAAAAAGCCAATGGGATTTTGGCCTGCATCAATAGGAGCATAGTGTCTAGATCTAAGGAAGTAATGCTACCCCTCTATTCTGCTTTGGTTAGACCACACCTGGAATATTGTGTCCAATTCTGGGCACCACAATTCAAGAGAGATATTGACAAGCTGGAATGTGTCCAGAGGAGGGCGACTAAAATGATCAAGGGTCTGGAGAACAAGCCCTATGAGGAGCGGCTTAAGGAGCTGGGCATGTTTAGCCTGAAGAAGAGAAGGCTGAGAGGAGATATGATAGCCATGTATAAATATGTGAGAGGAAGCCACAGGGAGGAGGGAGCAAGCTTGTTTTCTGCTTCCTTGGAGACTAGGACGCGGAACAATGGCTTCAAACTACAAGAGAGGAGATTCCATCTGAACATGAGGAAGAACTTCCTGACTGTGAGAGCCGTTCAGCAGTGGAACTCTCTGCCCCGGAGTGTGGTGGAGGCTCCTTCTTTGGAAGCTTTTAAACAGAGGCTGGATGGCCATCTGTCAGGGGTGATTTGAATGCAATATTCCTGCTTCTTGGCAGAATGGGGTTGGACTGGATGGCCCATGAGGTCTCTTCCAACTCTTTGATTCTATGATTCTATGATAATAATAACATATTATAATTATATATTTTATATTAAATGTAATATTACTAATAATATTACAGTATAATGTTATAGTACAATGTAATATATAATATTAATATTGTGCTTTTGGTAGGAAGCCTTAGGATTGAATGGTTGTGTTGTTAAAGCACAAAGTATGGAACCCTGCGCAGACGGTCGGTTAATGCGACTTAAGCAACGTGCAGTCATTGAATTCTTGACAGTAGAAGGTGTCACCCCAAAGGAGATTCATCAGAGAATGCAAGCTATTTATGGTGATTGTGTTGATGTGAGGTGTATCCAATTGTCTGGTGATTATGTGGGAAAGCTAATAGTTGTAGTTAAAGAGCATATTCTAAGGATTATTTCTGCGTTGGATTTATTAAATTATTCCCATCCAAACCCAAGTAACGAAGGTGGAGGTATTATTCATTCAACCCGTGTGTGTGTGTGTGTGTGTGTGTATGTGTGTGTACACTAGCTGTACCCTCCACGCGTTGCTGTGGCCAACCTTCCAACTCCCTCTTTCTCTCCTTCTTTCCCTCCTTCCTTTGCTCCCTCTTTCCTTCCTTCCCTTTTCTTCTTTCCTTCTCTCCTTCCTTCCTTCTCTACCTCTTTCCTTCCTTCCCCCTTTTTCTTTTCCTCCCTCTTTCTCTCCTTTCATTTCCTCCATTTCTCTCCTTCCTTTGCTCCCTCTTTCTTTCCTTTTTTCCCTTCTTTCTTTCTCTCCTTCCTTCCTCTTCTATCTCTTTTCTTCCTTCCCCCCTTTTTCTTTTCCTACTTCTTTCTCTCCTTCCTTCCTTTGCTCTTTGCTTCCATTCTTCCTTCTCTTTCCTTCTTTCCTGCCGTCCCTATTTCTCTCCTTTCTTTCTTTCCTCCTTCCTTCCTTCCTTCCTTCCTTCCTTTCTCTCCTGTCTTCCTTCTCTACCTCTTTCCTTCCTTCCTTTGCTCTTTGCTTCCATTCTTCCTTCTCTCTTTCCTTCTTTCTTTCCCTCCCTCTTTTTCTTTCTTTCTCTCTCTCCTTTCTTCCTTCTCTCCCTTTTTCCTTCCTTCCTTTGCTCTTTGCTTCCTTCTCTCCTTCTCTCTTTCCTTCTTTCTTTCCCTCCCTCCCTCCCTCTTTTTCTTTCTTTCTTTCTCTCTCTCTCCTTTCTTCCTTCTCTTCCTCTTTCCTTCCTTTGCTCTTTGCTTCCACCCTTCCTTCTCTCTTTCCTTCTTTCTTTCCATCCCTCTTTTTCTTTCTTTCTCTCTTTCCTTTCTTCCTTCTCTACCTCTTTCCTTCATTCCTTTGCTCTTTGCTTCCATCCTTCCTTCTTGCTTTCCTTCCTTCTTTCTTTCTTTCTCCCTTTCCTTCTCCCCCTCTTCCTTTCCTTTTTTCTGCATCGTCATTTAGCTTTTGGGGGTTTTTAAGTCCTTTCTGCTATTTTTTTTTTTTGGGAGGGGGTATGAGTGATGGTCACTCATTGATCTGTTAGGGGTATAGTGCCCAAAGTTGGTGTCAATTCGTCCAGTGGTTTTGGCGTTCTGTTAATCCCACAAACGAACATTACGTTTTTATATATTGGTTTCAGGCATCCACTGAGGGTCTTCAGTACAAGGGCTACTGTACTGCAAATAAACATCCTTTCCCACTAGATGCAGCTTTTTCTGGATAGCAATGATTTGTAAATATTCTACAGAGTTTTAAGTCTTTATAGCTGCCATAACAAAATATTGTTTTTAACAGTATTATTTTTGGGTTCATCATGTAGCCACACAAATAGGGTCTGCAACTGCAGTTTATGTAAACATTGTATTTTTCATTTGGTAACGGAAGCCCTCGAAAATGGTCTTACCTATGATTTTGCTGACAAAAGGAGGTCTTTTGGAAGCAGGCAAGGAGACTCCCATGAAGTAGACTGGGATCCCAGAGAGTGCAATGCCGATGCCGATCAGGGAGTTAATGGTGTCGCTATAGAGTGGCACAACCACCAGAAAAATTGAGCACATACAGAAGACTATTGGGAAAAACAGGCTCAACTGTAAGAGAGGAAAGGCGTACACTGAATGAGAAATTCGGATGAAGAATCGCCAATTTTGCTCTAGCGTAAGCTTATTATTATTAAATGCATAATATCACAAAGGACTACCGTCTCACCCGCCTCATAGGAAACCTGCTACAAAACAGGAGTTTTTTTGTTGAGTTCCAGGGCCAGAGAAGCAGATGGCGGAAACAGAAGAACGGCCTGCCTCAGGGGAGCGTGCTCGCTCCATCCATGTTCAATATTTACACAAATGACTAGCCACTGCCAGAAGGGACGGAGAGTTTAATCTATGCTGATGATCGTGCCATCACCACTCAAGCAGGGAACTTTGAGATGGTTGAACAGAAGCTCTCCGAAGCTCTAGGTGCTCTTACTGCCTATTACAGGGAAAACCAGCTGATCCCTCATCCATCTAAAACAAAGACATGTGCTTTTCACCTTAAGAACAGACAAACATCCCGAGCTCTGAGGATGATTACCTGGGAAGGAATCCCACTGGAACATTGCAGCATACCCAAATACCTGGGAGTCACTCTGGACCGTGCTCTGACCAACAAGAAGCACTGCCTGAATGTCAAGCAAAAAGTGGGTGCTAGAAACAATCTCATATGAAAGCTGATGGTACAACCTGGGGATCACAACCAGACACAGTGAAGACATCTGCCCTTGCGCTATGCTACTCTGCTGGTGAGTATGCATGCCCAGTGTGGAACACACCTCACAACACTAAAACAGTGGATGTGGCTCTGAATGAGACATGCCGCATTATCACGGGGTGTCTGCGCCCTACACCACTGGAGACATTACACTGTCTAGCCGGTATCGCACCACCTGACATCCGCTGGGAAGTAGCAGCCAATAGTGAAAGGACCAAGGCTGTGATATCTCCAGCTCATCCCCTGTTTGGGTATCAGCCAACGATTTAAATCAAGAAATAGTTTTCTAAGATCTACAGAGACACTCGCTGGAACACCTCAGCAAGCGAGAGTCCAAAAGTGGCAGGCTCAAACCCAGAACCTCAATCAATGGCTGATACCAAATGCAATACAACTGTTTGGTTTGCTCCTGACACGATAAATAAATTAGAGAGAAAGATGGATACTTTCATCCTCCTTATATAGCCACTTGCTGGTAGGTGATCATCACTGGCTGATGCAACCCCTTTGCAATAACCTTCACATAGTTTTGACTCAGACTCAGACATTGCCACACCCCTTTAAGCATTGCATCGTGACATTCACCGTCACGACCCGGGTGCTATCGATAATCTACATGCTCATCAAACAGCGGCACAATGGGTTAAACCAGGGGTCCTCAAACTGCGGCCCGAGGGCCGCATACGGCCCTCCAAGGTCATCTAACCGGCCCTCGCTCAGGGTCAACCTAAGTCTGAAATGACTTGAAAGCACACAACAATAACAACAATCCTATCTCATCAGCCAAAAGCAAGCCCACGCTTGCCATTGAAATACTACTAAGTTTATATTTATTAAAATTGTTTTTCATTTTAATTATTGTGTTGTTTTTAAGTATTTTTTTCACTACAGGTAAGATATGTGTAGTGTGCATAGGAATTCATTCATGTTTTTTTCAAATTATAATCCGGCCCTCCAACAGTTTGACCTGGCCCTCTGTTTAAAAAGTTTGAGGACCCCTGGGTTAAACACTTGTGTTGGCAGGACTGCTGACCGAAAGATTAGTGGTTCGAATCCAGGAAGCGGGATGAGTTCCTGTCCATCAGCTCCAGCTTCTCATGCATGGACATAAGAGAGGCCTCCCACTGGATGGTAAAAAATCTGGGTGTTCCCTTATCAATGTCCTTGCAGACGGCCAATTCTCTCACACCAGAAGCAACTTGCAGTTTCTCAAGTTGCTCCTGACACGAAAAAAATCGAACTATTTTTATAAGAATAGAAATGCTGTGTCATTTCTGTCTAACAATCTCCTTTCATCTACAAGTTCATCTTATACACAACGGCACGTGCATGTGCAACTCCTCGTTCCCAATCCTGAATTCAATGCAGGGCAAAAAGTGTTAATAAATTAATCCATGCATGTGTAAAATGCTAGCAAAACTCCAATCTGAAACTTGATTGTGGCATTCATAATAAACCTTTATTTATACCCCGCTACCATCTCGCGAAGGACTCGGTGCAGCTTACAAGAGGCCGAGCCCAAATACATCAGAGACAATGTTCCCGAAGCATTCTCTCCTGACATTTCACCCATATCTATGGTAGGCATTCACCTACCTGAGAATTAACGCAACGCATCTTGAACTACATTGTTTGTATATAAACCACAGGATTGGGCTTTTATGCTCACCTTGAGGGGCCGGTGCCGATTTGGTTGTTTCCAGCGGAGGTAGAGTTGCCCAGCAATTGACAGTCCCACAAAGAACCAATAGCTGAAGCTGAAGTAGTTAATAAGCTGGAAGACATCTTCTACAGTCAAGTATATGAGGGTCATGGTACACTGGAAGACAATGGAATGCCATGAGAATCTCCAAGAGGGATTCCCCCCCCCCCCCCCCCCACATCTACGTTACTAGCCTTTAATTGTATAAAGAGATGGGCCAAAACTAACAAAATGAAGTTCAACAGTGACAAATGCAAGATACTCCACTTTGGCAGAAAAAATGAAATGCAAAGATACAGAATGGGGGACGCCTGGCTCGAGAGCAGTACGTGTGAAAAAGATCTTGGAGTCCTCGTGGACAACAAGTTAAACATGAGCCAACAATGTGATGTGGCGGCAAAAAAAGCCAATGGGATTTTGGCCTGCATCAATAGGAGCATAGTGTCTAGATCTAAGGAAGTAATGCTACCCCTCTATTCTGCTTTGGTTAGACCACATCTGGAATATTGTGTCCAATTCTGGGCACCACAATTCAAGAGAGATATTGACAAGCTGGAATGTGTCCAGAGGAGGGCGACTAAAATGATCAAGGGTCTGGAGAACAAGCCCTATGAGGAGCGGCTTAGGGAACTGGGCATGTTTAGCCTGAAGAAGAGAAGGCTGAGAGGAGATATGATAGCCATGTATAAATATGTGAGAGGAAGCCACAGGGAGGAGGGAGCAAGCTTGTTTTCTGCTTCCTTGGAGACTAGGACGCGGAACAATGGCTTCAAACTACAAGAGAGGAGATTCCATCTGAACATTAGGAAGAACTTCCTGACTGTGAGAGCCGTTCAGCAGTGGAACTCTCTGCCTCCAGTGTGGTGGAGGCTCCTTCTTTGGAAGCTTTAAAGCAGAGGCTGGATGGCCATTTGTCAGGGGTGATTTGAATGCAATATTCCTGCTTCTTGGCAGGGGGTTGGACTGGATGGCCCATGAGGTCTCTTCCAACTCTTTGATTCTATGATTCTATGATTCTATATATTGTGTGTTTCAATATTTTATTTATTTATTTATTATTCGAACTTATATGCCGCCACTCCCCCTGGGGCTCGGAGCGGCTTACAAGAACAGGCTAAAATCTAACACAATTTAAAAACAATTTAAAACAATTTTAAAACAGCAATATCAAAGGTCAAAGGCCTGTCGAAACAGATATGTCTTACATGCCCTGCGGAAAGCTGATAAGCCCCGCAAGGCACAGACTTTAGGTGGCAGAGTATTCCAGAGCGATGGTGCCACTGCTGTGAAGGCTCTGCGTCTGGTTGCTGTTAGACGCAAGGCCTTGACACTGGGGACTTCCAACAAATCTTGGTCCTCAGAACGGAGGGATCTCTGGGGTTGGTAGGGGGTGAGGCGGTCCCTCAGATACATCGGCCCCAGACCATGCAAGGCCTTAAAGGTGAGTAACCATCCCTTTGAAAGTGATCCGGTGCTCAATTGGTAACCAATGCAGCTGTAGTAAGATTGGTGTTATGTGGCATCTCATCGGAATTCCCACAAGAAGCCGAGCAGCTGCATTTTGTACCAACTTGAGCTTCCGGATCACCGACAGAGGAAGGCCAATGTAGAGGGCGTTACAGTAGTCCAGTCTTGAGATGACCGTGGCCTGGATCACCGTAGCTAGGTCGTCCCTGGACAGGGAGGGGGCCAGCCGTCTAGCCTGCTGCAGATGAAAGAAGGCGGTTTTGCTCACGGCGGAGACCTGGGCCTCCATTGTCAGCAGAGGGTCCAAAAGGACTCCCAGACTCTTTACCAATGATGACGGGCGTAACGCCTCGCCATCCAGGGTGGGCAGATGGATGTCCCCACTGCCCAGTCCACCCAGCCATAGGATCTCCGTCTTTACTGGATTCACCCTCAACCTGCTGGCACGCAACCATCCAGTAACGGCCTCGAGGCACTGATGGAAATAATCGGGTACAGAGTCCGGTCGGCCTTCCATCTTCAGCACCAGCTGAGTGTCATCGGCGTACTGATAACACTCAAGCCCAAAACCTCGAGCCAGCTGAGCAAGTGGTCACATATAGATGTTAAACAACAGAGGGGAGAGAATGGCCCCCTGAGGAACCCCACAAGAGAGAGGGGACCTCTCAGAGACCAGGCCTCCCTTCTCCACTCGCTGTCCACGGCTGTGAAGAAAGGAGGACAGCCAGTTTAAAGCTCTCCCCCTGACTCCAGTGACAGCAAGGCGGTGGGTCAAAAGATTGTGGTCTAAGAATATCATCTCTTAGTAAAGCAGAAGCCCCAAGGGCTCCACAGAGACTCAAAAAGCAGGGGGATTCCAGACAAGAACCCATCAGGGCCAGCTAACACCTGTCAAAAAAAGGATTACCCCAGGCAGGAAGCAGCCAGGCCTTGAAACTGCAAGGCCATTCAATGCTAATTAAGGTGGCAAACTGCAATATTCACATGTACCTCACGCAAACAAGTTCTTTCCCACACCCTAGAACTGATGTGGTCTATCCAATGTAATTTTCTGAATCAGCACTCCCAATAAACAAACCAAATCTAAATTTGACCAAAAACTGATTCAAAATCCTTTTGGTACCAATGTTGGAGAGTGGTCCCTGGTCAAAAAAAGGTTGGGAATCACTGACATACCCACATTTGCAAATGAAATGACAACTGGTTTTGTTTATGTGCTGACATTACTATTCTATCATTTACATTTCACATTGTGCCACAGCTGGCTGAGTGTCAGCTGCATTAAGATCACTCTGACCAAAAGGTCATGAGTTCGAAGCCAGCCTGGGTTGGAGTGGGTTTCCAACCAATTGTGTAGCCTGTTGTCGACCTTTGCAACCCGAAAGACAGTTGCATCTGTCAAGTAGGAAAATAAGGTACCACCTTAAAGTGTGGGGAGGCTAAATTAACTGATTTATGAGGCCATAAAGAAGACTCCAGCAAAGCATTCCAGTGGGGAAGCATGCAGGGAATGCGGAAGTGCTTCATCAGCGTCTCAGATGGACAATGAAGGCGACAGCTCCCCTGGCGGCCAGAAAAAGTTAAATAGCCTCTGTGTATGTCTGTACATGTTGGTATGTCAAAAATTGGCATTGAATGTTTGCCATATATCTGTACACTGTGGTCCGCCCTGAGTCCCCTACGGGGTGAGAAGGGAAGAATATAAAAGCTGTAAATAAATAAAATAAATATACAATGCCCAGCATTTATATGCTGTGAGAAGGCAGCATAATGTTTACCTGAATTTAATTTCAACTGGTATTTAATACCCAAAGTTTATTTCAACTTTATATTTTAGGGATAGAACGAGTTGCAAAGAAATCCTATCAACTTTTCATATCATCCCGTTAAAAGACTTTATGATGGAGGGGAGCAACATCATATGTATAAAACTGACGACTATAAGTAGCCGCAGTGGTGCAATGGGTCAAACCATTGTGCCGGTTGAACTGCTGACCTGAAGATTGGCGGTTCAAATCTGTGAGACAGGGTGACTTCCCACCTGTCAGCTCCAGTTCCCCATGTGGGGACATGAGAGAAGCCTCCCACAGGATGGTAACACATTCGGGTGTCCCCTGGGCGACGTCCTTGCAGACAGCCCATTCTCTCACACCAGAAGCAACTTGCAGTTTTTCAAGCCACTTCCGACACACACACACAAAAACCTGACGATTGAAAATGTTTGGTCTCCATTCCCCATTCAATAGATCCTATGCTGTGGATCTTTGCAAAATAACTTACATTGAAAAGTAGAGCCGGGACAGGCGTAAACCTCCCTATATGGATCATAGATAAGAGATCCGGCAAGTGACCCTCCCGGGATCCTACAAAGAACAGCCTGCAAAAGAGAGATGAAATTAATTAAATTAATGAATATGGTTTTCTGTGAGCAAGCAGATGACGACTACTGGGTGGCATATGCTCGGTATCATAAACCAGAGCTGATGTGGTCTATCCAATGCAATTTTCTGAATTAGCACCCTAAATAAGCAAACCGAATCTAAAGTTGACCAAAAACCGATTTGTAACCCTTTTGGGACTAATGTTGGAGAGTGGTCCGTGGTCAAAGTGATCCCTGGTCAAAAAAAATTGAGAACCACTGCTGTATACTGATGTTGTTGTTCATTCGTTCAGTCGTCTCCGACTCTTCGTGACCTCATGGACCAGCCTACGCCAGAGCTCCCTGTCGGCCGTTACCACCCCCAGCTCCCTCAAGGTCAGTCCAGTCACTTCAAGGATGCCATCCATCCATCTTGCCCTTGGTCGGCCCCTCTTCCTTTTGCCTTCCACTTTCCCCAGCATAATTGTCTTCTCTAGGCTTTCCTGTCTCCTCATGATGTGGCCAAAGTACTTCAGCTTTGTCTCTAGTATCCTTCCCTCCAGTGAGCAGTCGGGCTTTATTTCCTGGAGGATGGACTGGTTGGATCTTCTCGCAGTCCAAGGGACTCTCAGCACTTTCCTCCAACACCACAGCTCAAAAGCATCGATCTTCCTTCGCTCAGCCTTCCCTAAGGTCCAGCTCTCACATCCGTAGGTGACTACAGGGAATACCATGGCTTTGACTAGGCGGATCTTTGTTGCAAGTCTGATGTCTCTACTCTTCACTATTTTATCGAGACTGGACATTGCTCTCCTCCCAAGAAGTAAGCGTCTTCTGATTTCCTGGCTACAGTCTGCATCTGCAGTAATCTTTGCACCTAGCAATACAAAGTCTGTCACGGCCTCCACGGTTTCTCCCTCTATTTTCCAGTTGTCAATCATTCTTGTTGCCATAATCTTGGTTTTTTTGACGTTTAGCTGCAACCCGGCTTTTGCGCTTTCTTCTTTCACCTTGATTAGAAGGCTCCTCAGCTCCTCCTCGCTTTCGGCCATCAGAGTGGTGTCATCTGCATATCTGAGGTTGTTAATGTTTCTTCCAGCAATTTTCACCCCAGCTTTGCATTCATCCAGCCCCGCACATCGCATGATGTGTTCTGCATACAAGTTAAAAAGGTTGGGTGAAAGTATGCAGCCTTGCCGTACGCCTTTCCCAATCTTGAACCAGTCTGTTGTTCCGTGGTCAGTTCTGACTGTTGCTACTTGGTCCTTGTACAGATTCCTCAGGAGAGAGACAAGGTGGCTTGGTATGCCCATCCCACCAAGAACTTGCCACAATTTATTATGATCCACACAGTCAAAGGCTTTAGAATAGTCAATGAAGCAGAAGTACATGTTTTTCTGAAACTCCCTGCCTTTCTCCATTATCCAGCGGATATTGGCAATCTGGTCTCTCGTTCCTCTGCCTTTTCTAAACCCAGCTTGAAC
The DNA here is from genome assembly GCF_037176765.1 of Anolis sagrei. Taxonomy (NCBI): domain Eukaryota; kingdom Metazoa; phylum Chordata; class Lepidosauria; order Squamata; family Anolidae; genus Anolis; species Anolis sagrei. Next base: position 8,743,564 of record NC_090028.1, on the reverse strand, counting down.
ATCTGGCAACTCTCGCTCCATGTATTGCTGGAGTCTTCCTTGCAGGATCTTGAGCATTACCTTACTGGCATGAGAAATAAGGGCCACTGTACGGAAGTTTGAGCAGTCTTTCGCATTTCCCTTTTTTGGTATGGGGATATAAGTTGATTTTTTCCAGTCTGATGGCCATTCTTGTGTTTTCCATATTTGCTGGCAAATGGCATGCATCACCTTGACAGCATCATCTTTTAAGATTTTAAACAGTTCAGCTGGGATCCCATCATCTCCTGCTGCCTTGTTGTTAGCAATGCTTCTTAAGGCCCATTCAACCTCACTCCTCAGGATGTCTGGTTCTAATTCATTCACCACACCGTCAAAGCTATCCTCGATATTGTTATCCTTCCTATACAGATCTTCTGTATAGTCTCGCCACCTTCTCTTGATCTCTTCAGCTTCTGTTAGGTCCCTGCCATCTTTGTTTCTTGTCATACCAATTTTTGCCTGAAATTTACCTCCAATGTTTCTAATTTTCTGGAAGAGGTCTCTTGTCCTTCCTATTCTGTTGTCTTCTTCCACTTCCATGCATTGCTTATTTAAAAATAGTTCCTTATCTCTTCTGGCTAACCTCTGGAATTGCGCATTTAACTGGGCATATCTCCCCTTTTCACTGTTTCCTTTTGCTTTCCTCCTTTCTTGGGCTACTTCCAGTGTCTCAGCAGACAACCATTTTGCCTTCTTGGTTTTCTTTTTCTTTGGGACGTACTTTGTTGCCGCCTCCTGAACAATGTCGCGGACTTCTGTCCATAGTTCTTCTGGGACTCTGTTTACTAAATCTAGTCCTTCAAATCTGTTCTTCACTTCCACTGTATATTCGCTAGGAATGTTAGTGAGATCATATCTAACTGGTCTGTGTATTTTCCCTGATCTCTTTAGTTTTATTCTAAATTGGGCAATAAGAAGTTCATGATCTGAGCTACAGTCAGCCCCAGGTCTTGTTTTCACCGACTGGATGGATGTCCGCCACCTTTGGCTGCAAAGGATGTAGTCAATCTGATTTCGGTGTTGACCATCTGGTGAGGTCCATGTATAAAGCCGTCTTTTAGGTTGTTGGAAGAGAGTATTCGTTATACACAGCGAGTTTTCCTGGCAGAATTCTATCAGCCTGCGTCCCGCTTCATTTTGTTCTCCCAGACCATGCTTGCCTGTGATCCCAGTTGTCATTTGACTTCCCACCTTGGCATTCCAGTCTCCTGTAATGAAAATAATGTCTCTTTTTGGTGTATTATCCAGTAGGTCCTGCAGATCCTCATAGAACTGATCTACTTCTGCTTCTTCAGCAGCTGTGGTTGGGGCGTATATTTGGATCACTGTGATGTTGAAAGGCTTTCCTTGCACTCGAATTGAGATCATTCTGTCATTTTTTGGGTTGTATCCAAGCACCGCTTTAGCGAATTTCTTATTAATTATGAAGGCTACTCCATTTCTTCGATGTTCCTCTTGTCCGCAGTAGTAGATCTGGTGGTCATCTGATGTGAAGTGGCCCATTCCAGTCCATTTCAGTTCGCTGACCCCAAGAATGTCTATCTTTAGTCTTGACATCTCACCAATAACAACATCCAATTTGCCCTGGCTCATAGATCTTACATTCCAGGTTCCTATGGTGTGTTGATCTTTAGAGCATCGGATTCGTCGTTCGCCTCCAGAACCGTCGGCCGCTAGCCTTCCTTTCGGCTTTGAGCTAGCTGCGTCATCACATCTGGGGCTAGTTGAACTTATCCTCTGCTCCTCCCCAGTAGCATTTTGGCCATCTTCCGACCTGGGAGTCCCATCTTCCAATGGCATACCGACATATCTCTGGTTGTACTGGTCCATTTAGTTTTCTTGGCAAGGATACTGGAGTGGTTTGCCATTGCCTTCCCCAGGGATCACGCTTGGTCTGACCTCTCTGCCACAACCGTCCCGTCTTGGGTGGCCCTTCACGGTTTCGCTCATGACATCATTGAGGTGCTCAAGCTCCAGCGCCCCGACAAGGCGGTGATCCTTTGCTGGAGCTGTATACTGATAGCAGACCTGTAAATAGTTGTATGTAGCAACAACTGAAAAATATGCCTCCAAAAGAGTTTGGATGAAAATCAGAGATCAAGTACACTTATTAATGAGGTGAACTACTTACTGTACACGGTCGAAGGTTGTGCTATAAAATCTCTGCTAACTGAGATCAGGACTCTGCAGTGTTTTGGATCAGAACTAACTCTGTTCCTTTGAGAAAATCCATTCCATTCCAGCTGGAGAAGGAGGCCATGAGAGAAGGAATTATCGTGCCTACCTAGTAGGGGATGTTGTGTGTGCTTATGGGGCGAGGGAGGGAGACTATTTCCTTATTAATAAAAATAACCTCTTTACTGCCTTATACTGATTCAGTTTCTTCTTTTATATTGGCTGGGACTTTCTGTGTGCTGTTTTATCTTTGTACTTTATATCACAGGCAATGAGACACTCTTGTGTATAACAAAGTAACACAGTTTATTTATAACTTCTGGCTCCAACACTTGTGGTTACATTTATATTTTGTTGCAATCTTGAGGCTTACAGTCAGTATCATTTACTTGGTTTACTTTTCTGAATAGACTTTCAATGTTTCACATTCACAAACATGTTACTTGCTTTACACACACTTGGCAGAATTATATTCTGACTAAAGCAACACTGGCTTTCTTTATGTTCCTTAAAACTCGAGCTCTATTTAACTAACTGCTTCTCTATATCAGAAGTCTTCATAACTGCTTATTTCTAACAGGCACTCAAGAAAACCCCAACTATCCTTTTCACACACAGATTCCTAACTGTCATTTTCAAACTCTCTCACTCTAACTGCCTCTTTCAAAATCTTGGCTCCGCCCCTTTGGAATGTTCAGCTCTGCTCTCCCCAACTGTCATTTTAGCCTAGCAGCCTTTTCAAATCCTGGGCCTACGCTAATCTGCATATGGCCAATCGGCTTCACATATGCAAATGAATCCTATCTCTGCTGTTGCTCCCTGTCTGTGCCTATTCTTCCCTATCTGCCATATGTAAACATAGAGCTATACACCAAAAATTTAACATAGAGTAGCAATTTCGCTACAGCTTACTCTTCAATAACCCCATGACAACAAGCAGGTAAGACGTAGGCAGTTATTGTTCTTCTAAGAAATATGAAAAATACATTTTGCAACCCATCTATTTTGTTATCAAAACACTATAAAGAATTGATTTGTTTCTTGAACAGCACTCAGGACAAAACCAGAAGGTGAAATACTGAAACCAGATACATATACAAAGAGAGAATTTCCATTTTGATTCCTTTCCTCTCCATTGAAAAGTTGCATCCAGGAGCGTGATATTCTAAAATTATAAATGCTTTACCTGGACGATGCTAAAATAGATGCATTGAGTCCACCGAAACAGGAGAGGGCCACTGCAATTGGAATGGTCCAGCTGAAAATGCCAAATACCTGGTCTGCAAATGTCTGGTGCAGAAAAAAGAGAGGAAAGGTGGAAAATTAGCATGCACCCAAACAAAGAAAGATTGCCTCTGCAAAAGGTTAACGTCCAAGACATCCCCAATCTGTAGTTCTGACTAAGCAAATTAGCAGAGTTTCTGGAAAACATTTCTGTCTGGCTTAAAGTTCAAGTCAGGTCAAATTGCATTTCAGAGCTAAACTCAATTTGATTTGACATTCAGAAAGCCTAAGGTACAGAGAATTACATAGACGCATTATAAAATATATTACTGTATGATTCAACATCTCCGTGTAAACGACATACTGAATTGCAAATGATATATAACTTGTAATAAACTGGCTCCAGGAGAAGATTAAATTCAATGGCATAAAGCTTGACATTTAGATATTTAACATAAGGAAAGAGTGATTTGTCTAATGTATTGTCGAAGGCTTTCATGGCCGGAATCATTGGCTTGTTGTAGGTTTTTTCGGGCTATATGGCCATGTTCTAGAGGCATTCTCTCCTGACGTTTCGCCTGCATCTATGGCAAGCATCCTCAGAGGTAGTGAGGTCTGTTGGAACTAGGAAACTGGGTTTATATATCTGTGGAATGACCAGGGTGGGACAAAGAACTCTTGTCTGTTGCAAGTGTTCTTGCCATACATCAAGGGAACCACTGACCGCATAGGGAAGCCAATGAACATAACATATAAACTATCTATTCACACCTAGCTCCTTTGTCCCACCCTGGTCATTCCACAGATATATAAACCCTTTTTCCTAGTTCCAACACACCTCACTACTTCTGAGGATGTTTGGCATAGACTCAGGCGAAACGTCAGGAGAGAATGCCTCTAGAACATGGCCATATAGCCCAAAAAAACCTACAACAACCCAGTGATTCCAGCCATAGAATCATAGAATCAAAGAGTTGGAAGAGACCTCATGGGCCATCCAGTCCAGCCCCCTGCCAAGAAGCAGGAATATTGCATTCAAATCACCCCTGACAGATGGCCATCCAGCCTCTGCTTAAAAGCTTCCAAAGAAGGAGCCTCCACCACACTCCGGGGCAGAGAGTTCCACTGCTGAACGTCTCTCACAGTCAGGAAGTTCTTCCTAATGTTCAGATGGAATCTCCTCTCTTGTAGTTTGAAGCCATTGTTCCGCGTCCTAGTCTCCAAGGAAGCAGAAAACAAGCCTGCTCCCTCCTCCCTGTGGCTTCCTCTCACATATTTATACATGGCTATCATATCTCCTCTCAGCCTTCTCTTCTTCAGGCTAAACATGCCCAGTTCCCTAAGCCGCTCCTCATAGGGCTTGTTCTCCAGACCTTTGATCATTTTAGTCGCCCTTCTCTGGACACATTCCAGCTTGTCAATATCTCTCTTGAATTGTGGTGCCCAGAATTGGACACAATATTCCAGATGTGGTCTAACCAAAGCAGAATAGAGGGGTAGCATTACTTCCTTAGATCTAGACACTATGCTCCTCTTGATGCAGGCCAAAATCCCATTGGCTTTTTTTGCCGCCACATCATATTGTTGGCTCATGTTTAACTTGTTGTCCACGAGGACTCCAGGATCTTTTTCACACGTACTGCTCTCGAGCCAGGCCTCGTCCCCCATTCTGTATCTTTGCATTTCATTTTTTCTGCCAAAGTGGAGTATCTTGCATTTGTCACTGTTGAACTTCATTTTGTTAGTTTTGGCCCATCTCTCTAATCTGTCAAGATCGTTTTGAATTCTGCTCCTGTCCTCTGGAGTCTTGGCTCTCCCTCCCAATTTGGTGTCGTCTGCAAACTTGATGATCATGCCTTCTAGCCCTTCATCTAAGTCATTAATAAAGATCCTGAACAGGACCGGGCCCAGGACGGAACCCTGTGGCACTCCACTTGTCACTTCTTTCCAAGATGAAGAGGAAGCATTAGTGAGCACTCTCTGTGTTCGTCCACTTAACCAATTACAGATCCACCTCACCGTAGTTTTGCCTAGCCCACATTGGACTAGTTTCCTTGCCAGAAGGTCATGGGGGACCTTGTCGAAGGCCTTACTGAAGTCCAGGTACGCTACATCCACGGCATGAAAGCCTTCGACAATACATTGATCCATACTTTGTTTTTTAACACAATTGTGAGGTCACGAGTATTATGCTCCAAAACTCTGTCTGTCTGAATCCAGAAGTCCCAGAGTATCTTGACGTGTTCATTTTCTGTAACTTTTTCCGGCTTGTGATCCCACCAGTTCTTTGTCGCAGGCAGATGGGATTTGTGGCACAAGTTCCAATGATCATCTGAGCAACTGTGTTGTGCCTCTGCTTGTAGTCTGTTTGTGCGATCTTCTTGCAGCAGCTCAGGATGTGATCGAATTATTATTATTATTATTATTATTATTATTATTATTATTATGGGAATGGTTGATTACATAAAAGCCAAAGCCTCTTCCTAGGAAGTTTGAAGAGCAAGAAGCAACTTGTATCATTTTCAACATGTTTGACAAGTCCAGAAATCCAATGTTTCCCGAACGGTGACCAGAAAGTCCTTCGAAATGAAGTAAGTGGATTAATAAAGAAATCTGACGGCTCAATAGCTCTTCCAATTAGAGAGATTAGATCAGAAATAACCACGTACATCTGCAAAAATCCACTGCAATGGCTGGTGAAACCACTAGACAGGCACTAATGAAATGGGAAAGATTCGGAACGATGCCAGGAGCTTCCAGCTGGGTATCTGAACCCAAAACACTCACTTTCGTGATGCTATGAGCAGATTAATCTTGGGAGAGATATCAAATTACCGCGAAAATGTAAAAAGCTTGTTTTAAGACATAACAAACTGGGATCACTTTCCTAAATTATAATTTTGTACATCATGCTTCTGATTTCCCTGCATTATTGGAATTATTATAGTTGGTTTGCATCTTCAAATCATTTCAGTTTAAGGTGGCCCTGAGACTAAATCCTCATCTACACTTCCATACAAAATCCAGATTATCTGCTTTGAACTGTGTAGATTCATATAATCCAGTTCAAATCAGATTATGTGGATTATCTTCTTTGATGATCTGGATTTGCAAGAGACAGATGTGTTGGGGTGTGTAGAGAAATCAGTGTGTGTGTATGTCAACTGTAAAATCTATATATATATAAAAATGCTTGTAATGAGTGGCTTAAAAACAAAAGAACCGCTGGGCCAATACCCACCAAATTTGGCAACAAAACTCCTCACCATACAAGGTGTGACCATCAATAATAATAATAAAAAAAGAACTTACAAATCCTAAAAAAAGGAGAAGATACCACTGGGCATGCGTACTGGAACGGGGGGGTGGGTGGAGTGCGTGCGCACTCGCACACACAGGAGAGCTCCACGTGGCAGAGCCTGTGCCGGCAATGGCCTGGAGTCAGCCATGGCTCTCTCCCCCCTCCTTCTCTCCCTTCCTTCTCTCTTCCCCCATTTTCTCCCTTCATGCCTTCCCTGCCTTCTCTCCTCCCTCCCTCTTTCCTTCATCCTTCCCCTCTTTCCTTCTCTCTTTCCTCTTTCTTTTTCTCCCTCCCTTCTATCATTCCTCCTTCCCTTTTTCCTCCGTCTTCAGCTCTCCCCTTGGGTGCCGCCATCAAGGGCTCCAGTAAGACCTGCCCCTAATAGAGCAGAGTGTGCTGGGGACAAAGGAAGGAAGGAAGGAAGGAAGGAAGGAAGGAAGGAAGGAAGGAAGGAAGGGGTGAGCCCAGTTCAATTCCAGGTGAGCTGGACATCCAAGCAGCTCCCAAGGTCAAATTTCCCCCAATTTCCACCAGAATTCACCTTTGGGCATATTGAGGATTCCTCCCAAGTTTGGTCCTGATCCATCTTTATTTGGGTTCACAGTGCTCTCCAGATGAACAATTTCTCCTCCTCCTCCTCCTCCTCCTCCTCTCATCCAAATCAACGCCCTCTTCCCTCCCTCCACCCTTTCCTTCCTTTCTGTACTTCCTTCCTTCTCCTTCCTTTAATTCTTTCCCTTCCCTCCCTTCCCTCCCTTCCCTCCTTCCTACCTCCCTTTCCTTTTCTCCATTACTCCTTCCTCCCTTTCTCCCTTCCCTTCCTCCTTTTCTTTCCTTCCCTTTTCTCCCCCACTCCCCCCACCAGCTTCATCCTTCTTTATTAAATCTACAGCTTAGATGCACTCAAAGTCACCCCTTCCACACTGCCATGTAAAATCCAAATTATCTACTTAGGACTGGATTCTAAGTATATATAATATATATAATTACAATACTATATATATTACTATTATATATATACTGCTATATAATACATAAATATTATATTATATTATATATATTACTGTTATATCTATTACTATATAATATGTTACTACTATATGCTACTATATTTAATAGACTCCTAGATTAGAGTTAGAAGGGACTCTAACAGATAGGTGAGAAGTAGGGAGGGAAGGAGGGAAGGAAGGAAGGAAAGAAAGAGGTACCGAAGGAAGGAAGGAAGAAGATAAAGTAGAAAGGAAAGGAAAGGCAGAAAAGAGGTAAAGAAGGAAGGGAAAAGGAAATAAAAAGTGAAAGAAGCAAGAAAACAGTGAAGGAAGACATGAGACAAAGGAAGAAGTAGAGAAAGGGGGAGGGGAGGAAGGAAAGAGAGGAGGAAGGATGAAACCAAAGAGTGAAATAAGGAATGAAAGAAAGAGGTAGAGAAGGAAGAAAGGAGAGAAAGGGGAAGGGGAAGAAAAAGAGGGGAAGGAATAGTCCAGTTTCATAATAGTCCAGATATCTACCTCTACTTCGAAAATTCTTACTATAGGCCACAGCAACGCGTGGCAGGGTACAGCTAGTAAGATGTAAAATAAGATGGGGGAGTTGGCTGAGCCTGGGACTTTTGGATACTGTTACATTTTTCAGGCTTGAGCTATGCAAGTGCTTGCAGAGAGACAGAGAGAGAAGCGGAGTTTGGAGTGTGCTCTTGCTTCACGAATTGCTGAAGGAGTTTATCCAAACGGACAAAGAAAGCCAATTTTTCGATCTCTCATAAAAGGACACTATGTGAGTTGGTGGAAAACATAATGACCATATTAACAAAAACGTCACACAAATCACCCAGAAAGAGAAATGCAAACCCCAAAACACACAGATGCAATGCTGCTAAATCTGCACTTGGAGAAATGCCCTTCACTCTCTCGCGCACTTTCAAACTCCCGATTAAGTTGTATATTCAGGTGGCGTCCCTATAGAATGCATAGAAAAAATGAGCTCTCCGTTGCAGAAATGAAAATCCAATTGAACTCTTGAGTGCTATATTGATTTTTAGGCCAAACGCCTGACAAATGACAGCGGTCTCCAGACTTACCACAGCCACTGCATCGCTGGAGAGCACAGCGTTAATGTCCAGCACCGTATAGTAAGCGATATTGGTCAAGATGTAGATAATGGTCACAATTGGCATAGAAACAGCAATCGCGAGGGGCAGGTTCCTGGTTGGACAAGAGCAAGACAGGCAGACTTAGAAACACTTAAGGATCAAAGCCAAAGCATGTACGTTTGCCTGAGTGTTTGGACCACAAAAGGCTGTTGCTAGGTGAAGTGGCCCTCTGCGATGTCACAGAAGTGGCTGTTGCTAGGTGACATGGCCCCATGTGAAGTCAAGGGATTGGATGTTGCTAGGTGAAGTTGCCCTCTGTGATGTCATGGGATTGTCTATTGCTAGGTGAAGTTGTCTTTCATGATGTCACAGGATTGGCTGTTGCTAGGTAAAGCAGCCCTCTATGATGTCAAGGAATTGGTTGTGGCTAAGTGAAGTGGCCCTCTGTGATGTCAGAGGACTGGCTGTTGCTACGTGAAGTTGCCCTCTGTGATGTCACAGGATTGGCTATTGCTAAGTGAAGTGGTCCTCTGATGTCACAGGATTGACTGTTGCTAAGCGAGGTGGCCCTTTGTGATGTCACAAGATTGGCTGTTGCTAGGTGACTTGATGTCAAGGGATTGGCTGTTGCTAGGTGAAGTTGTCTTCCATGATGTCACCGAATCGGCTGTTGCTAGGTGAAGTGGTCCTCTGTGATATCACAGGATTGGCTATTGCTAAGTGAAGTGGGATTGTCGCAGGATTGGTTGTTGCTTGGTGAAGTGGCCCTCTGTGATGTCACTGGAGTGGCTGCTGCTAGGTGACATGGTCCTATGTGAAGTCAAGGGATTGGATGTTGCTAGGTGAAGTTGCCCTCTGTGATGTCATGGGATTGTCTATTTTAAGTGGCCCTCTGTGATGTCACAGTATTGGCTATTGCTAAGTGAAGTGGTCCTCTGATGTCACAGGATTGGCTGTTGCTAAGCGAGGTGGCGTTCTGTGATGTTGCAGGATTGGCTGTTGCTAGGTGACGTGGTCCCATGTGATGTCAAGGGATTGGCTGTTGCTAGGTGAAGTTGCCCTCTGGGATGTCATGGGATTGTCTATTGCTAGGTGAAGTTGTCTTTCATGATGTCACGGGATTGGCTGTTGCTAGGTAAAGTGGTCCTCTGTCATATCACAGGATTGGCTATTGCTAAGTGAAGTGGTCCTCTGATGTCACAGGATTGGCTGTTGCTAGATGAAGTGGTCCTCTGTGATATCACAGGATTGGCTATTGCTAAGTGGGATTGTCGCAGGATTGGCTGTTGCTTGGTGAAGTGGCCCTCTGTGATGTCACTGGAGTGGCTGCTGCTAGCTGACGTGGTCCTATGTGAAGTCAAGGGATTGGATGTTGCTAGGTGAAGTTGCCCTCTGTGATGTCACGGGATTGCCTATTGCTAGGTGAAGTTGTCTTCCATGATGTCACGGGATTGGCTGTTGCTAGGTAAAGTGGTCCTCTGTCATATCACAGGATTGGCTATTGCTAAGTGAAGTGGTCCTCTGATGTCATAGGACTGGCTGTTGCTAGGTAAAGTGGCCCTCCATGATGTCACAGGACTGCTGCTAGGTGACATGTCAAGGGATTGGCTGTTGCTAGGCGAAGTGGCCCTGTGTGATGCCACAAGATTGGCTGTTACTAGACAGTGGCCCTCTGTGATGTCACAGAGTTAACTCTTGCTAGGTGAAGTGAACCTCTATGATGTCACAGATTGGCTATTTCTAGGTGGTGGCCCTCTGTGATGTCACAGAGTTGACTCTTGCTAGGTGAAGTGGCCCTCTGTGATGTCACAAGATTGGCTATTTCTAGGTGAAGTGGCCCTCTGTGATGTCACAGGGTTGACTCTTGCTAGGTGAAGTGGCCCTCTGTGAAGTGTCACAGGATTAGCTGTTGCTAGGTGAAGTGGCCCTCTGTGATGTCACTGGGAAAGGTGACATATGTATGAGGGGAAAGGAGGAAAGAAGGCAATTGTGACAAAGTCCCCTTCTACATTGCCCTGTATCCCAGGTCCTGATCTCAGATTATCTGCATATCCCAGATTATCTGGCAGTGTAGACTCATATAATCCAGTTCAAAGCAGATAATCTAGGATCAGATCCTGGGATGTAGGGCAGTGCAGATCCAGTCAAAGAGAGTTATGTTTGCATGGAGACATTGTGAGGTAGACCTTTCTCAGAGCTGAAGAAGGGAGAAAGTACATTGACAGCAATCCCAACGACACCCATGAAATGCCAGGTACATATGCTAGATACTACTACTATTTATCGCAATTGTTGTTATTTCCATCATCATCATCATCATCATCATCAACAACAACAACAACAACAACAACAACAACAACAACAACAACAACAACAACAACAACAACCAACATCTATATCCTGCATTTCCTCCAAAATAGAGACATAAGAGATGGCATGATAGCCCTAGTGACTTTCAAGGAACATACCTCTCTGGGTTTTTGATTTCTTCCGTGACAAAATTGAGGGTGTCCCAACCTGAGTATGAGAACAAGGCAGAATAAAGTGCGAGAGAAATGCCCCCGAGGTTCCACGACGATCCCTCAAAGGAGTCCTGAAAGTGTTGCGAGTATCCTGCGGGCAAAAGAAAAGCAGCCACATAAATACACACAAATAAGATCGAAATGGTACAGTCATCCCTTCGTAACCAAAGATTCTGCAGCCAACAGTTCAACTATCAATTGCCTGAAAAACCACGATTTTAGTATTTTAAATTAAGGGTTACCATTGTATGTAATGGGACTTGAGGAATTTTGGGGGTCCTGGATTTAATGCTGGATTTATACTGTTATATAATCCCGATTATGAGTTTTCTGGGCTGTATGGCTGTGTTCCAGCAGCATTCTCTCCTAACGTTTCTCCTGCATCTGTGACAGGCATCTTCAGAGGATCTGATGGCAGAGAAGCAAGTGGAGTGTGTGTGTGTGTATACATACATACATACATAGTAGGCATGGTTAGGTACCATTGGAATCTTTGTAATTTGGAATAAAGTCGGAAAAAATACCTTTTTGAAGCGATTTCAAAGTCTTTAAGAAAACCGGAAGTCCCTTTGCCCTTCCAAAGCTTTTTCTGCCATTTTTGTTACAACTCATGAAGTGAATCAGAAATGATTCAGCCTTTCCCAGCTTCTGGTCCCTGTCCTCGGCTCAAGCCAGAGAAGCCAGTTTTAAACCAGAGAAGGAAGGAATATCCTGGCCTCGGTTCAAGCCAGAGAAGCCAGTTTTAAACCAGAGAAGGAGGGAATTTCCTCCACTTGCTTTTCCTCACTTCTGGTCCCAAGCCTTGGCTTAAACCAGAGAAGCCAGTTTTAAAGCCAGAGAAGCCAGTTTTAAACCAGAGAAGTAAGAAAATTCATCCGCTTGCTTTTCCCCGATTTGGTCCCTGGCCTCGGCTTAAGCCAGAGAAGCCAGTTATAAAGCCAGAGAAGGAAGGAATTTCCTGGCCTCGGCTCAAACTAGACAGAGAAGACAGTTTTAAAGCCAGAGAAGCCAGTTTTAAACCAGAGAAGGAGTTTCCTCCACTTGCTTTTCCTCACTTTTGGTCCCTGGCCTCGGCTCAAGCCAGAGAAGCCAGTTTTAAAGCCAGAGAAGGAAGGAATTTCCTGGCCTCGGCTCAAGCCAGAGAAGACAGTTTTACAGCCAGAGAAGCTAGTTTTAAACCAGAGAAGGAATTTCCTCCACTTGCTTTTCCCCACTTCTGGAGTAAAACAGCTACTTTCAAAGTAAAGATCACCCAATGAAACAGGAATAACACTTTCAAACCATTAATAAAAGGATTCGGAATTCTTGAAAGTTTTGAAAAGTTTTGAACATTTCTTTCTGTGAAAATCAGAATTGAATTTAGAATCAAACCACATTCGCAACGGGTTTTGAACCTCTTTTTTTTATCAACCAAGCCTAATACATACATACCTGCGAAATGTCCAGGGTGTAAGAACTCTTGTATGTTTAAGGAAATAGGAATGTTGCAATTAGCAAGCTTGAATTAGCATTACAGTCGCCATGAAGATTGCCAATCAGTGAGGGTATCTGCATAGAGGTAGCCTTTGTTGCCTGACACATCATGTTTGGGTGGTGTTAGATGTCCCTGGATGGCTTGTTGTCTGGAGTTCTCCTGTTGCTGAATGGGGTTCATTAGTTCAAAGCAGTATATATATATATATGTGTGTGTGTGTGTGTGTGTGTGTGTGTGTGTGTGTGTATATATATATATACATACACACACACACACACACACCACTTGCTTCACTGCCAAGAGAACCTCTGAAGAATTTTTTTTTATCAGGAGCGACTTGAAAAACTGCAAGTCGCTTCTGGTATGAGAGAATTGGCTGTCTGCAAGGATGTTGCCCAGGGAACACCCGGATGTTTTGATTTTTTACCATCCTTGTAGGAGGCTTCTCTCATGTCCCTGCATGGGGAGCTGGAGCTGACAGAGGGAGCTCATCCACACTCTCCCCGGATTCGAACCTCTGACCTGTCTGTTTTCAGTCCTATCGGTACAAGGGTTTAACCCATTGCGTCACTTGCTACCTCTGAAGATGCCAGCCAGAGATGCAGGTGAAACATCAGGAGAGAATGCTACTGGAACATGGCCATACAGACAATCCACATCTGTATGCTTGTCCACTGTGCCCTGCCTCATGTAGAGGAGGAATTGTTGGAGGTTACAGACAATGCCGTTGCTGGGTTGTTGTAGGTTTTTTCGTGCTATATGGCCATGGTCTAGAGGCATTCTCTCCTGACGTTTCGCCTGCATCTATGGCAAGCATCCTCACTACCTCTGAGGATGCTTGCCATAGATGCAGGTGAAACGTTAGGAGAGAATGCCTCTAGACCATGGCAATATAGCACGAAAAAACCTACAACAACCCAGTGATTCCGGCCATGAAAGCATTTGACAATGCCGTTGCTGTTGCCTGTTTTTGGTTAAAGATATTTAGCCGCCTGGGCACCTTCTATTTTTATCAGTCTTATACTAATTTATGCAATGCTTTTGAAACAAAATAATAAATAAATAAAAATGACCATGCATCCCCAAAAACTCACAGCAACCCAGTGATTCCGGCCACAAAATCCTTTGGCAACATAAAATAGTCTATTTTTTCCTTTCACCCTTTATGTTACATTGCTTCTTCCCAAAGCATTGAGAACAGTAACAAAGTTATAACAGATATTATCAGAATTCAGCAAGACTCATGTTGCCAGAACATATACCTTTTGTTTTGCCAATATATTATTCTGCAAAGGTCTGGTATAAGAAGAGAGAAAACGTCATATAATCCTTTTCAAAAACAGAAGGAAGAAATGATATTTATTAAAGAAACAAAAACTGCTTTTTCAGCACAGTGGAAACGTGGGCTTCCTATTTTCTCAAGTCAGCATATTAAGAAAACGTCCAAAACAAACAGGAATCAAAGTGCTTTTCCCCTTGAAAAATAAAAAGGAAAAATACCCTGATAAACTGACAATAGCACACGATAATATAACTCAAAAGGGAAACAAATCCGCCGGCCCAGCTGTTCAATGAATAATAATCCAAGGAAAGAAAGATCGACGGAGAAAGTGCTGATCTTTGCACAAAGCTGAAACCTTGGCAATACTTTCCGTACTGTGGTCATACAGTGTTAATAGTGGGCTACGAGTTCAAAGTAGCCCACTACGTCTTCTCACAAAGTATACTAGGTCTTCTCACAAAAAGAAAGTCATCTTCAACCTCAGCAAGATGGAGTGGATGAGGGATTAGAGGACATCCAACCCCAAATTGGGAATCAAATGCGAGGAGGTGGGTTGATCAGAGTGGAGAGAAAGCACACGTGCTGTCGTGTGACAGGAGAGTAGGGGGGAATTATTGTTTATTTCTCTGAATTCTGCCACCAACTGGTATAGTGGAGGCCAATTGTTATATGTAATCTATGGTAACTGCCACCAACGTGAGATATGAGGTATTACTGTGAGATATGGCAATACAGATGCAGAATAGATGGAGATGAGACTGTCTTCAACAAAAGATAACTGGTTTATTGAGTACGAAGTGTGTGGTTGCAAGATTGTAACTTATTTTATAGCACTTTGAATAATACTTGGTTAGTTAAACATTTCACTCTTCCAGGTTACACAGTATCTTACTGAGGTGAAGCTCTTGTTATTAAACCATGTTTCAGTACAGGAATATCTTCCCTATTTGATCTTTCCTTGACCAAATAAATTAACAAGCTTATCCTTTAGCCTTTCCCCTTGACTAAAAAAACTGGCTATGTTTCTCCTTTCAGCCTCCTTAGACTGAGAAACCTCCAGTAGCTATTCAGGCTTCCCCAAAGCCACAATTCATTGCTTCACACTTCACTCTCCCACTCTACTCTTCACTTCCACTCTTTTACTCCTTTCCGATACAAAATCAACTCCCAACTGACTCTCCAACTGTCCGTTTTCAAAACTCTCTCCACTTGGCTCCTCCCACTTCTCCTTCTGCCAGCTTGCCTTGGTCTCCATGGTAACGCTGAGTGAGGATCTCTGAAATAGGCTGCTCCAGTGTTACTGTAGCTAACCCAAACACACATATATACAGTTTAAAACATGCAAAGTATTAATAACTTCTGCACACAAGTCGTCCAGGAATACCTGGCCGCTCTAAATGAATTAAAGTTCCCTTTCAGGGCCAGATCAACTACACCTAAGAGTATTGAAGGAACTAGCGGAAGTCATTTCGGAACCATTGGCAATCATCTTTGAGAGTTCTTGGAGAACGGGAGAAGTTCCAGCAGACTGGAGGAGAGCCAGTGTGGTCCCAATCTTCAAGAAGGGAAAAAAGGATGACCCAAACAACTACCGTCCAGTCAGCCTCACGTCGATACCGGGCAAGATTCTGGAAAAGATTGTTAAGGAAGCGGTCTGCAAACACTTAGAAACAAATGCGGTCATCGCTAATAGTCAACACGGATTTATCAAAAACAAGTCATGCCAGACTCATCTGATCTCTTTTTTCGATAGAGTTACAAGCTGGGTAGATGCGGGGAATGCCGTGGATGTAGCGTACCTGGATTTCAGTAAGGCCTTCAACAAGGTTCCCCATGACCTTCTGGCAAGGAAACTAGTCCAATGTGGGCTAGGCAAAACTACGGTGAGGTGGATCTGTAATTGGTTAAATGGACGAACCCAGAGGGTGATTCTCCCCATGGCTTCCTCTTCGTCCCGGAAAGAAGTGACGAGCGGAGTACCATCAGGAGGGTTCCGTCCTGGGCCCGGTCCTGTTCAACATCTTTATTAATTACTTAGATTAAGGGCTAGGAGGCATGATTATCAAGTTTGCAGATGACACCAAATTGGGAGGGAGAGCCAATACTCCAGAGGACAGGAGCAGGATTCAAAACGATCTTGACAGATTAGCGAGATGGGCCAAAAGTAACAGAATGAAGTTCAACAGTGACAAATGCAAGATACTCCACTTAGGCAGAAAAAACGAAATGCAAAGATATAGGATGGGGGACAATGCCTGGCTCGAGAGCAGTACGTGTGAAAAAGATCTTGGAGTCCTCGTGGACAACAAGTTAAACATGAGCCAGGAATGTGATGTGGCGGCAAAAAAAGCCAATGGGATTTTGGCCTGCATCAATAGGAGCCTAGTGTCTAGATCTAGGGAAGTAATGCTACCCTTCTATTATGCTTTGGTTAGACCACACCTGGAATATTGTGTCCAATTCCAACAATGTGATGCTGCAACTAAAAACGCCAACGGGATTTTGGCCTCTATAGTGTCTAGATTTAGGGAAGTCATGCTCCCCATGCTCTATTCCGCCTTGGTTAGACTGCACCTGGAATATTGTGTCCAAATCTGGGCACCACAATTGAAGAGAGATATTGACAAGCTGGAATGTGTCCAGAGGAGGGCGACTCAAATGATTAAGGGTCTGGAGAACAAGCCCTATGAGGAGTGGCTTAAAGAGCTGGGCATGTTTAGCCTAGAGAAGAGAAGGCTGAGAGGAGACATGATAGCCATGTATAAATACGTGAGAGGAAGCCACAGGGAGGAGGGAGCAAGCTTGTTTTCTGCTGCCCTGGAGACTAGGATGTGGAACAATGGCTTCAAACTACAAGAGAGGAGATTCCATCTGAACATGAGGAAGAACTTCCTGACTGTGAGAGCCATTCAGCAGTGGAACTCTCTCTCCCAGAGTGTGATAGAGGCTCCTTCTTTGGAAGCTTTTTAACAGAGGCTGGATGGCCATCTGTGGGGGGTACTTTAAATGCAATATTCCTGCTTCTTGGCAGGGGGTTGGACTGCATGGCCCATGAGGTCTCTTCCAACTCTATGATTCTATGAACTCACATGTTGCCCAAATGGAAGAAGCATACTCCTGTGTCCCCAGAGTATATTTTCTCACCTGTATGAAGGTCTATATTTATGACCCCGTTCCTTTATGGGTGAGTTTCTCTTTTGTAGTGGAAGAGACCCATATAAATGTGCTCAAAGGCATTACAATCCAACATAATTTTTTGTGGAAAAATATGTTGGATTGTAATGCCTTTGAGCACATTTATATGAGTCTCCTCCACTACAAAAATATATGTTGGATTGTAATGCCTTTGAGCAACCCCGAAGTGTAGAAAATAAGTTCAAGTGAGTCCAAAGTGCGCCGGTCGAAGTACAATTATACAGCAGTGAAGGATAAAAACAAAGCCATCTTAAAACATACAGTTTCTGGAGGGTTTCTCTCTCTCTCTCCAGAAACCGGCAAAATATCAGAAGTGTACGTTTAAGGTAATAATTTTCACAGGCTCATGGTAAATAATCCCTTTGTTGAACTGCATAACTGAAATACAAAGCAAGATTATTAACTGTGCAAACAACAAGCGACTGAATGTTCCCAAGGCTTAGTCACAGGACACAGGAGGAACAACTGAACTGGTTCGATCTAGTTATTGCTTGAATGGGGAAACTATTTGGGAACCTTTAGTTAACTTTGTTGTTGTTCAGTCGTTTCCGATTCTTCATGACTTCATGGACCAGTCCACGCCAGAGCTCTCTGTCGGTCGTCACTTCAAGGATACTATCCATCCTTGAATCCAGTCACTTCAAGGATACCATCCCTCCATCTTGCCCTTGGTTGGCCCCTCTCCTTTTTCCTTCCATTTTCCACAGCATCATTGTCTTCTCCAAGCTTCCCTTTCTTCTCATGATGTAGCCAAAGGACTTCATCTGGGCTCTACTATCCTTCCCTCCAATGAGCAGTCAGGCTTTATTTCCTGAAGTATGGACTGGTTGGATCTTCTGGCAGTCCAAGGCACTCTCAGAACTTTCCTCCAACACCACAGTTCAAAAGCATCTCTCTTCCTTTGCTCAGCCTTCCCTATGGTCCAGCTCTCACATCCGTAGGTGACTACAGGGAATATCATTGCTTTGACTATGTGGATCTTTGTTGCCAGTGTGATGTCTCCACTCTTCACTATTTTGTCGAGATTAGTCATTGCTCTCCTCCCAAGAAGTAAGCGTCTCTTCGTTTCCTGGCTGCAGTCTGTGTCTACACACATCTTTGCACCTAGAAATACAAACTCTGTCTCTGCCTCCAAGTTTTCTCCCTCTGTTTCCCAGTTGTCAATCCTTCTTGTTGCCGTAATCTTGGTTTTTTGATGCTTAACTACTGTACCTTAAATTCTTTTAAGTTAAGTTCCTATGATTTGATATACTATCTTTGCAAATGTAAGTATGCTCAAGGCCAAACGTTTGAGGACGTCTTCTTTTCCCTTCCAACAGAAACACAATGTAGAAACACCTAGGTTTGATTCCTGAGAATTAGTTTGGAAGCAATTCGTGGGCTGTGGTTTTATAGATAATCACTAGGGCTGGGCAACCACGGAAAAAATTGTTTCTAAACTCGTTTCGTTTTTAGGGGGTTTTTGCGTTTCGTTTTAAAAAGAATTCCGAAATTTTTCTTTAAAAAAGTTCGATATTTACAAAATTTCGGAAATTATGAAACAATTTCGAAACAATAACGAATCGATTCGTTAATGGCGGACGCGATTGCGCAATATGCTAAAAAACCCTCCAAATGGGACAGGGGGAACTTCTGAAGCTTCCCTCTCCCTCTGTTGTTGACTGTTGGTGTGATAATTTATTTTTTTATCACTGATAAAACAAACAACAACCCTAAAACTAGCACCAGACATACGGAAATAATAACGAAACAATAACGAAACAATTACGAAATAAATTTTAAAAATTCGTTTCGATTTTTAGTTCCTCCTGAATGGTTCAATATCGCTTCATTATCAAAAAATAACGAATTAATAACGAATACGAAATTAACGAACGAAACCGCCCAGCCCTAATAATCACATCACAGGAGAAAGAGGAGAACTGGAAGCTCAAGGCCAAGGTTGTACACAGTTCCACCTTGTCTTCTGTGTTTGCTAATAATATAATATAATGTAATGTAATATAATATATTGTATATACATATATTTATAATATTATAATGTAATACAATATAATACTAATAATAATCATAGAATATTATAATTATATATTTTATATTACATGTAATATTACTAATAATATTACAATATAATGGTATAGTACAATATAGTAATATATTATACTGATATTGTACTATGCTAATAATATAATATATTGTTGTTGTTCATTCGTTCAGTCGTCTCCGACTCTTCGTGACCTCATGGACCAGTCCACGCCAGAGCTCCCTATCGGCCGTCACCACCCCCAGCTCCTTCAAGGTCAGTCCAGTCACTTCAAGGATGCCATCCATCCATCTTGCTTTTGGTCGGCCCCTCTTCCTTTTGCCTTCCACTTTTCCCAGCATCATTGTCTTCTCCAGGCTTTGCTGTCTCCTCATGATGTGGCCAAAGGACTTCAACTTTGTCTCTAGTCTCCTTCCCTCCAATGAGCAGTCGGGCTTTATTTCCTGGAGGATGGACTGGTTGGATCTTCTCGCCGTCCAAGGCACTCTCAGAACTTTCCTCCAACACCACAGTTCAAAAGCATCGATCTTCCTTCGCTCAGCCTTCCCTAAGGTCCAGTTCTCACATCCGTAGGTTACTACTATAATATAATATATTGTATGTATATATATCTTGTAAGCCACTCTGAGTCCCCTTCTGGGTTGTTTTGCAATTTCTCTTGATTGGCTGCCTCTCTCCCAAGGGGGAGGGCGAAACCCCCTTCCACACTTCATCGCTGCCAGGAGGCGGGATTACCACGCCACTCTGGGCAATGTCAACCATTCATAAACCGGGAGGCAAAAACCCGCGAAACAGCAAGTCCGCAAAAAATGAACCACAAAGTAGCGAGGGAATACTGTGATCTCCAAATACGTTCAGCTCTCAGTCTTACCCTGGCATAGTCTAACAACTCCGCTGACGATGATGACAATAAGGGCGAGGACTTTGGCGTAAGTGAAGGCGTCTTGCACCCTCGTTCCCCATTTCACGTAGGCACAGTTTATAAACGTTAGGAGACCTGGGAGAAGATAAAGAGAAGCAAAAAAAGAGGACAATATTAGGATGTGTGTGTGTGTCTTTGTTCTGGGCATAGTTGAAATAGTCACCTTTCAAAGCTTGGGAAACAAAGCCATAGACTCGGACAAAACAAGAGGTCGAGGGTAACATTTCCGAGAGAGCTGCTTAAAATACCGCCTGCCTTTAAGCCATGGCCATTTGATAGGACACACAAGACACTAAGGGAGTATCTTATGACAAGCCAGAGAACTTGAAACTGCACAGTAAACAAGAATATGATGAAATCTCTCCTCTGCAGCACAACAGGCTTCGATTGAACTATCAGCTGTTATGCAGCTTTGCATCCAGAGCTGCTTTGTCCTGCCTGGCTCCAGAAGTTGCACTCCGAAAAGATAGATAGATAGATAGATAGATAGATAGATAGATAGATATATCTTTTCGGAGTGCAACTTCTATATATATATATATATGCTCTGTCCGTAATGAGTACCTTAAAAACAAAAGAACCAATGAACGAAATCACACCAAATTTGGCAACAAAACATCTCACAACACAAGGAGTGACCATCACTCAAAATATTATGATTTTGTCATTTTGGAGTTGTAGTTGCTGGGATTTATAGTTCACCTACAATCAAAGACCATTCTAAACTCCACCAACTATAGAAATGAACCAAACGTGGCACACAGGACTCCCCTGACCAACCGAAAATACTAGAAGGGTTTGGTGGGCATTGACCTTGAGTTTGGAAGTTGTAGTTTACCTACATCCAGAGAGCACTGTGGACTCAAACAATGATGGATCTGGACAAAACTTGGCACAAATTCTTAATATATCCAAATGTAAACACTAGTGGGGTTTGGGGAAAATAGACCTTGACATTTGGGAGTTGTAGTCACTGGGATTCACAGTTCACCTATAATCAAAGACCATTCTGAACTCCACCAATGATGGAATTGAATCATACTTGGCACACAGAATTCCCATGACCAAGAGAAAATAGTGGAAGGGCTTGGTGTGCATTGACCTTGAGTTTTGGGAGTTGTAGTTCACCTACATCCAGAGAGCACTGTGGACTCAAACAATGATGGATCTGGACCAAACTTGGCACAAATATTCCATATGCCCAACTAGGACCATGGAGCTTGGAGGAAATAGACCTTGACATTTGGGAGTTGTAGTTACTGGGATTTATAGTTCACCTACAATCAAAGAGCATTCTGAACCGCATGAACGATAGAATTGGGACAAACTTCTCACACAGAACCCCTATGACCAATAGAAAATACTTGAGGCCATCCAGTCCAACTCCCTTCACCAGGGCAAGAAAATGTAATCAAATACAGTTTACCCACAAGCATAAAGAAATTACATATATTAGAAACCAACACTTTCTCATTACTTTATTTTCCAGATCACCAGACTGGGCCACAGCAATGCATGGCAGGGGACAGCTAGTAACTTATATAGCAAAAATCAAAATACCTATAACATCTATGGCAATTAATATTTTGGCACATTCCTACATGCAGGGCAAGCCTAGAACCTCTTCTATGCTGCCATATAAAATCTAGATTATCTGCTTTGAACTGTATTCTAAGGCAATGTAGACTCATATAATCAAGTTCAAAGCACATAATGTGGATTATTTGCTTTGATCATCTGGATTATATGGCAGTGTAGAAGGGCCTCAGTCCTCCCCATTTCTTGTTAAGTAAGAGCCTGCGGTGGCACAGTGGGTTCAGCTGAGCTACTGAACTTGGTAACTGAAAGGTTGCCAGATCAAATCCAGGGAGCAGGGTGAGCTCCCGCTGTTAGCCCCGGCTTCTGCCAACCTAGCAGTTTGAAAACATGCAAATGTGAGTAGATCAATAGATACCGCTTCTGCGGGTAGGTAACGGCACTCCATGCAGTCATGCTGGCCACATGACCTAGGAGGTGACTATGGGCAACGCTGGCTCTTTGGCTTAGAAATGAAGATGAGCACCACCCCACAGAGTAGGACACAACTAGACTTTATATCAAGAGAAAACCTTTACTTTTATTATATACTAGCCATTCCCTGCCATGTGTTGCTGTCTGTGTATACGTTTTATATGTGTATATATTTGTTTATATGTGTATATATGTGGTTTTCCGTATGTGTTGTAATGTATTTTTTTGGTTTTTTGGGCTGTTTTAGTGTCTTCTGTTGTGTTATTCAGTGTTTTTATGAGTAATGGTCACTTGTTGGCCTGATGGGTGTCTTGTGTCCAAATTTGGTGTCAATTTGTCCAGTGGTTTTTGAGTTATGTTAATCCCACAAACGAACATTACATTTCTATTTATATAGACTAGCTGTACCCGCCACGCATTGCTGTGGCCAACCTTCCTTCCCTCTATCTCTCCTTCCTTCCCTCCCTCTTTTTCTTTCCCTTCTTTTTTCCTTCTCTACCTGTTTCTTTTCTCGCTTCCTTTGCTCTTTGGTTCCATCCTTCCTTCCCTCTTTCCTTCCTTCCTTCCCTCCCTCTTTCTCTCTTTCGTTCCTTCTCTCCTTCCTTCCCTCTTTCACTTTTTATTTCCTTCTCTCCTTCCTTCCTTCTCTACCTTTCTTTCTTTCCTTCTTTGCTTTTTTCTCCCCCTCCTTCTCCCCTTCCTTCCCTCTTTCACTTTTTATTTCCTTCACTTCTTCCTTCCTTCTCTACCTTTCTTTCTTTCCTTCTTCGCCTCTTTCTCCCCCTCCTTCTCTCCTTCCTTCCCTCTTTCACTTTTTATTTCCTTCTCTTCTTCCTTCCTTATCTACCTTTCTTTCCTTCTTCCCTCCTTCTTTCCCTCTTTCTCCCCCTCCTTCTCTCTTTCCTTCCTTCTCTCCTTCCTTCCCCCTTTCTGTGCATGTGTTTTGTGTGTGTATATGCATATATGTGTGTATATATGTGTGTTTGTGTTTATATATGTGGTTTTGTGCATGCGTTGTGATGTATTATGGGTTTTTCTTTGGCTTTTTAAGTCCCTTCTGCTGTGTTTCTCAGTGTTTTTATGAGTAATGGTCACTTGTTGGCCCGATCGGTGTCTTGTGTCCAAATTTGGTGCCAATTCGTCCAGTGGTTTTTGAGTTTTGAGACCGGGGTATAGGTTGGCCACCTGTGCTAGACAGGGTTGCACTCCCCCTGAAGTCACAGGTCCGCAGTCTGGGGGTCCTCCTGGATTCTTCACTTACGTTTGAGGCTCAGGCGTCAGTGGTGGCCGGGAGGGCCTTTGCACAATTAAGACTCATGCGCCAACTGCGACCGTACCTCGGGAAGGTGGATCTGGCCAAGGTGGTCCACGCCTTAGTCACCGCTAGACTGGATTACTGCAATGCACTTTATGTGGGGCTGCCCTTGAAAACGACCCGGAAATTTCAGATGATCCAACGAGCGGCAGCCAGGTTGTTAACTGGGGCTCCTTACAGAGAGAGGTCAACCCTCCTGTTTAAGGAGCTCCACTGGCTGCCTTTCATCTACCGGCAGGAAAAACGAAATGCAAAGATACAGAATGGGGGATGCCTGGCTCGAGAGCAGTACGTGTGAAAAAGATCTTGGAGTCCTCGTGGACAACAAGTTAAACATGAGCCAACAGTGTGATGTGGCGGCAAAAAAAGCCAATGGGATTTTGGCCTGCATCAATAGGAGCATAGTGTCTAGATCTAGGGAAGTCATGCTACCCCTCTATTCTGCTCTGGTTAGACCACATCTGGAATATTGTGTCCAATTCTGGGCACCACAATTCAAGAGAGATATTGACAAGCTGGAATGTGTCCAGAGGAGAGCGACTAAAATGATAAAAGGTCTGGAGAACAAGCCCTATGAGGAGCGGCTTAAGGAGCTGGGCATGTTTAGCCGGAAGAAGGGAAGGCTGAGAGGGGATATGATAGCCATGTATAAATATGTGAGAGGAAGCCACAGGGAGGAGGGAGCAAGCTTGTTTTCTGCTTCCCTGGAGACTAGGACGCAATGGAACAATGGCTTCAAACTACAAGAGAGGAGATTCCATCTGAACATGAGAAAGAACTTCCTGACTGTGAGAGCCGTTCAGCAGTGGAACTCTCTGCCCTGGAGTGTGTTGGAGGCTCCTTCTTTGGAGGCTTTTAAGCAGAGGCTGGATGGCCATCTGTCAGGGGTGATTTGAATGCAATATTCCTGCTTCTTGGCAGGGGGTTGGACTGGATGGCCCATGAGGTCTCTTCCAACTCTTTGATTCTATGATTCTATGATTCTACCGGACCCAATTCAAGGTGCAGGTTCTTACCTACTAAGCCCTGAACGGTTTGGTACCCGCCTACCTGTGTGACCGCATCTCTGTATACAAACCCACACGATCTCTTTGATCATCCGGCAAGGCCCTGCTCTTGATCTCACCAGCATCACAGGCGTGGTTGGTGGGGACGAGAGACTTTTTCGGTGGTGGCCCCTCGACTTTGGAACTCACTCCCTAAAGACATCAGACAGGCTCTAACCTTGTCAGTCTTCAGGAGGAACTTGGAGACGTGGTTCTTCCCGGAATAATGATCCCATAGCACTTTGTCCTCCAAAGCACTTTACATTTTTTTTAAGTCTGCTCGTATGCCCTTCCATAAACACCAGTATCATCTTCCGTTCATGTCCCAGCATATCTCCAATTTTAACTTTACATCTGGCCTCCCCTCTGTTTTTAATTATGTGTTGATTTTGATAATGTTGTATATTTTATTGTCTATGTTTTTAATTGCTTGCATTGTTGTTTTATTGCTTGTATTGTTGTGTTTGGGCTTGGCCTCATGTAAGCTGCACCAAGTCCCTTGGGGAGATGGTAGCGGGGTACAAATAAAGTTAATAAATAAATAATAAATAAAAATAACCCCCCCAAACGAACATTACATTTTTATTTATATAGATAGAAACAATCTATATAGAAACTCCAAGATCTTGGAGTCCTCGTGGACAACAAGTTAAACATGAGCCAACAATGTGATGTGGCGGCAAAAAAAGCCAATGGGATTTTGGCCTGCATCAATAGGAGCATAGTGTCTAGATCGAGGGAAGTAATGCTACCCCTCTATTCTGTTTTGGTTAGACCACATCTGGAATATTGTGTCCAGTTCTGGGCACCACAATTCAAGAGAGATATTGACAAGCTGGAATGTGTCCAGAGGAGAGCGACTAAAATGATAAAAGGTCTGGAGAACAAGCCCTATGAGGAGCGGCTTAAGGAGCTGGGCATGTTTAGCCTGAAGAAGAGAAGGCTGGGAGGGGATATGATAGCCATGTATAAATATGTGAGAGGAAGCCACAGGGAGGAGGGAGCAAGCTTGTTTTCTGCTTCCCTGGAGACTAGGACGCGGAACAATGGCTTCAAACTACAAGAGAGGAGATTCCATCTGAACATGAGGAAGAACTTCCTGACTGTGAGAGCCGTTCAGCAGTGGAACTCTCTGCCCCGGAGTGTGGTGGAGGCTCCTTCTTTGGAAGCTTTTAAGCAGAGGCTGGATGGCCATCTGTCAGGGGTGATTTGAATGCAATATTCCTGCTTCTTGGCAGGAGGTTGGACTGGATGGCCCATGAGGTCTCTTCCAACTCTTTGATTCTATGATTCTATGATTGTATGAATACTGAGGCTGCAGTAGTCAGAAATTGCCTACTGAAAAGTGAATCTCCACAAGGAGAACGTAGAATCATAGAATCAAAGAGTTGGAAGCGACCTCATGGGCCATCCAGTCCAACCCCATTCTGCCAAGAAGCAGGAATATTGCATTCAAATCACCCCTGACAGATGGCCATCCAGCCTCTGCTTAAAAGCTTCCAAAGAAGGAGCCTCCACCACACTCCGGGGCAGAGAGTTCCACTGCTGAACGGCTCTCACAGTCAGGAAGTTCTTCCTAATGTTCAGATGGAATCTCCTCTCTTGTGGTTTGAAGCCATTGTTCCACGTCCTAGTCTCCAGGGAAGCAGAAAACAAGCTTGCTCCCTCCTCCCTGTGGCTTCCTCTCACATATTTATACATGGCTCCCATCATATCTCCTCTCAGCCTTCTCTTCTTCAGGCTAAACATGCCCAGTTCCCTAAGCCGCTCCTCATAGGGCTTGTTCTCCAGACCCTTGATCATTTTAGTCGCCCTCCTCTGGACACATTCCAGCTTGTCAATATCTCTCTTGAATTGTGGTGCCCAGAATTGGACACAGTATTCCAGATGTGGTCTAACCAAAGCAGAATAGAGGGGTAGCATTACTTCCTTAGATCTAGACACTATGCTCCTATTGATGCAGGCCAAAATCCCATTGGCTTTTTTTGCCGCCACATCACACTGTTGGCTCATGTTTAACTTGTTGTCCACGAGGACTCCAAGATCTTTTTCACACGTACTGCTCTCGAGCCAGGCGTCACCCATTCTGTATCTTTGCATTTCATTTTTTCTGCCAAAGTGGAGTATCTTGCATTTGTCACTGTTGAACTTCATTTTGTTAGTTTTGGCCCATCTCTCTAATCTGTCAAGATCGTTTTGAATTCTGCTCCTGTCCTCTGGACTATTGGCTATCCCTCCCAATTTGGTGTCGTCTGCAAACTTGATGATCATGCCTTCTAGCCCTTCATCTAAGTCATTAGTAAAGATCCTGAACAGGACCGGGCCCAGGACGGAACCCTGCGGCACTCCACTTGTCACTTCTTTCCAAGATGAAGAGGAAGCATTGATGAGCACCCTCTGGGTTCATCCATTTAACCAATTACGTACTGCTCTCGAGCCAGGCATCATCTCCCATTCTATATCTTTGCATTTTGTTTTTCCTGCCAAAGTGGAGTATCTTGCATTTGTCACTCCACTTTGGCAGAAAAAATGAAATGCAAAGATACAGAATGGGGGACAATGCCTGGCTCGAGAGCAGTTGTAGTAAATTCATCTTGTTGACTTCATATTTTGAAAAGACACTTCATTATGCGTTGCCAAAGGCTTCCCTGTCTGGAATCCCAATTTCATCAAATGCTTCAGATCTATTTCAAGCCGAACACATGTTCATGAACACTTTTTTCCTAAAATACTCACATATACAAGCGGCTGCAATGAGGCGGCACGCAGCGTAAGGCGGCTGGCAGGAAGGGAAGACCGGCTGCACAATGTAGTTGGCGAACGTTATTGCGATAATGGCTTGGCTGGTTGGCTCAATGATCAGGAGCGAGGTCCACAGGCGAATAAAGGCAATGAAGCTCCCAAAAGCCTCCAAGATGTAGGCGTAGCTGGCTCCGGATTTGGTGATCGTGGTTCCCAGTTCGGCATAGCAGAGAGCACCGAAGACGGAGAAAATGCCCCCAATGGCCCAGATCACCAGCGACAATCCATAGGAAGTGCTATAAAAAAGGACCCCTTTGGGGGAGACAAAGATCCCCGAACCAATCATGTTTCCGACTATGAGGCTGATCCCGTTCAGAAGGGAGATCTCCTTCTTCAGCTGCATGGCCCCATTGCTCTCTCTGTGCGTTTGTCCGTTGCTGCTGTGATTGTTCTTGTCAGCCTTGACGGCGTGATACTCGGTCAGCGAGTTGAGAGCAGAAAAATTATTCCTCTCCTCCATCGCAGTATCCGCACGGATCCAGTCGATGCCAATTCCAAACTGCAACAAAAGAGGAAAACATAAGTTAATAACTACTAATGAGGGCCCTGTAGTGGTGCAGCGGGTTAAACCGCTGAGCTACTGAACTTGCTGACCAAAAGGTTGGCGGTTTGAATCTGGGAAGTGGGGTGAGCTCCCGCTGTTAGGCCCAGCTTCTGCCAACCTAGCAACCACATGACATTGGAGATGTCCATGGGTGAGCTCCCGCTGTTAGGCCCAGCTTCTGCCAACCTAGCAGTTCGAAAGCATGCAAATGTGAATAGATCAATAGGTATCGTTTCTGCAGGAAAGTAACGGCACTCCATGCAGTTATGTTAACCACAATGCCATAGAGGTATCTATGGGGTGAGCTAACGCTGTTAGACCCAGCTTCTGCCAACCTAGCAGTTCGAAAACATGCAAATGTGAATAGATAAATAGGTATCGTTTCTGCAGGAAAGTAACGGCACTCCATGCAGTTATGTTAACCACATGACCTTGGAGGTGTCTATGGGGTGAGCTCCCTCTGTTAGGCCCAGCTTCTGCCAACATTTGCAGTTCGAAAATGTGAATAGATCAATACGTATTGTTTCAGCAGGAAGGTAACGGCACTCTATGCAGTTCGAAAACATGCAAATGTAAATAGATCAATAGGTATCGTTTCTGCATGAAAGTAACGGCACTCTATGCAGTTATGTTAACCACATGATCATAGAGGTGTCTATGGGGTGAGCTCCCACTGTTCGGCCCAGCTTCTGCCAACCTAGCAGTTCGAAAACATGCCAATGTGAATAGATTAATAAGTATCGTTTCTGCATGAAAGTAACGGCACTCTATGCAGTTATGTTAACCACATGATCATAGAGGTGTCTATGGGGTGAGCTCCCACTGTTAGGCCCAGCTTCTGCCAACCTAGCAATTCAAAAACATGCAAATGTGAATAGATAAATAGGTATCGTTTCTGCAGGAAAGTAACGGCACTCCATGCAGTTATGTTAACTACATGACCCTAAAAGTGTCTATGGGGTGAGCTCCCGCTGTTAGGCCCAGCTTTTGCCAACCTAGCAGTTCGAAAACATGAAAGGTGAATAGATCAATAGGTATCGTTTCTGCAGGAAACTAACAGCACTCCATGCAGTTATATTAACCACATGACCATAGAGGTGTCTATGGGGTGAGCTCCTGCTGTTAGGCCCAGCTTCTGCCAACCTAGCAGTTCAAAAACATGCAAATGTGAATAGATCAATAGGTATTGTTTCTGCAGGAAAGCAACGGCACTCCATGCAGTTATGTTAACCACATGACCATAGAGGTGTCTATGGGGTGAGCTCCCGCTGTTAGGCCCAGCTTCTGCCAACCTAGCAGTTCGAAAACATGCAAATGTGAATAGATCAATAGGTACTACTTCTGCAGGAAAGTAACGGCACTCCATGCAGTTATGTCAACCACAATACCATAGAGGTGTCTATGGGGTGAGCTCCCGCTGTTAGACCCAGCTTCTGCCAACCTAGCAGTTCGAAAACATGCAAATGTGAATAGATAAATAGGTATCGTTTCTGCAGGAAAGTAACGACACTCCATGCAGTTATGTTAACCACATGACCTTGGAGGTGTCTATGGGGTGAGCTCCCGCTGTTAGGCCCAGCTTCTGCCAACCTAGCAGTTCGAAAACATGAAAATGTGAATAGATCAATAGGTATCGTTTCTGCAGGAAAGTAACGGCACTCCATGCAGTTATGTTAATCACATGACCATAGAGGTGTCTATGGGGTGAGCTCCCGCTGTTAGGCCCAGCTTCTGCCAATCTAGCAGTTTGAAAACATGCAAATGGGAATAGATAAGTAGGTATCATTTCTGCAGGAAAGTAACAACACTCCATGCAGTTATGTTAACCACATGACCATACAGGTGTCTATGGGGTGAGCTCCCGCTGTTAAAGCCCAGCTTCTGCCAACCTAGCAATTCAAAAACATGCAAATGTGAATAGATCAATAGGTATCGTTTCTGCAGGAAGGTAACGGCACTCTATGCAGTTATGCTGGCCACATGACCTTGGAGGTATCTATGGACGATGTTGGTTCTTCAGCTTAGAAATGGAGATGAGCACCACCACCCATAGTCGGACACAAATAGATTTAATATCAGGGGAAAACTTTATTTACCTTTACCTAATTACCAATGAACTTATGACAAACGTGTTGCCAGCTGGGGAAGGTGGACTTCAATGAGCTGTATGGCTGCAAAAACATTGTGTTCATTATCTCACAGAAAGCTTGGTACCAAAATCATAACCAATACTCTGTAGTAACATTCTGCCAATTGCTCAGTGTGACAGCACGAGTGGTGCCACCTATGTGTAGAACTGTTAGTTGCAAGATTTAAACTTAATCCTGCCTTTTTACCCTGCTTATGTATAGTTGGATTGATTGGTTATTTATAGCTGTCAATCAGTGTTGTTTGTACCAGTTGAATTGCCTTTTCAGCTTAATTGTTTGGCTCCACCTCGTTCTGGAGGAGGGGAGTGCTTCCCTTTTTCATTCCACCATCAGATTTTCTACCAGATGGATGTAAGTAAGAGACTTGGCTCTAAAAGCCCCTGATAAAGTTACCTCTCAGCACCAATTCTGAGGTTCTTACCCTTGAGACTTATGCTTCATGTTCAGACCAACCTGAACGACATTGGGAAGTCTCAAGCGCCTTCAAATCAGTTCTTTTGGCACCAGAGGAAGACCCTGTATCTTCAAACATAGGCCATTTGGACCGGGGTTGTGGATTGCTCCAGCATTCACAGCCATTGAGAAAGAGGGACCTGGAAAAGCTTCTCAGCTGCAAAACTCCTTGGACCCAAGGCAACCAGAGACTGTAATGAACATTTTATTTATTTATTTATTTACTTTACTTTACTTTACTTGTATACCGCAGTTTCTCAGCCCAACAGGCGACTCAACGCGGTTTACAACAAGGATAAGAATCAAACAACGATATACAATTTAAAACCATAAAAGCATAATATACAATATTAACACAACAATAGACAACACAATGCATCTCATAACTAGAGTCGTGATCCAATCCGTCGTCCAAATTTCCATTCCTGTAATCATCACATTCATTGCACTGTTTAACCGAATGCCCGTTCAAACATCCAAGTTTTTAATCTTCTTCGGAACACCATCAGCGAGGGGACTGATCTTACCTCCATAGGAAGGGCGTTCCACAGCCGGGGGGCCACCACAGAAAAGGCCCTGTCTCTCGTCCCCACCAGCCGCACCTGTGAAGCAGGCGAGATAGAGAGCAGGGCCTCCCCATAGAATCATAGAATCAAATCATAGAATCATAGAATCAAAGAGTTGGAAGAGACCTCATGGGCCATCCAGTCCAACCCCCTGCCAAGAAGCAGGAATATCGCATTCAAATCACCCCTGACAGATGGCCATCCAGCCTCTGCTTAAAAGCTTCCAAAGAAGGAGCCTCCACCACACTCCGGGGCAGAGAGTTCCACTGCTGAACGGCTCTCACAGTCAGGAAGTTCTTCCTAATGTTCAGATGCATCTTAGGGTCCTGGCGGGCTGATAGGCAGAGATACGTTCGGATAGGTAACTTGGGCCAGAACCGTTTACGGCTTTATAGGCCAACGCCAGCACTTTGAATTGAGCTTGGTAGCAAATCGGCAGCCAGTGGAGCTGGTGCAGCAGAGGAGTTGTATGCTCCCTGCGCTCCGCACCTGTTAGCATCATGGCTGCCGAGCGTTGGACTAGCTGGAGCTTCCGGGCCGTCTTCAAAGGCAACCCCACGTAGAGAGCGTTGCAGTAGTCTAGACGGGATGTAACCAGAGCGTGGACTACCGTGGCCAAGTCAGACTTCCCTTCACCCCTTTGAAACTTCCAGCTTATTGCCTTAAAGAGATAACTCTTTGTGAACAATAAAACTTATTTTGAGTTATCTGCAATGTTTGGGTCCTTGGGAGTTCCAGTTTCCTAAAGGAGGGCAAGAAGAGCTATAGCCCCCGGCACACTCAGAATAATACTTTGCCAATCTTAAAATACGCCACTTGCCTGATCACCTGTTTCAGGAAAACCCCGTCTCCAGATAACAAGCCGGAAACTTTTTGTGCACAATGCATCGCAAAAGTCAACACTGAAAGGTACATAAGCTCCTCCAACTCAACTGTATTCTCCATTCTGACATTGAAGGAGACTAAACACACTCGGGGCTGATCTGAATAGCTTTGTTTATGATATTACTTTACTCAAATAAGCCTTCCCTGGCATTCAGTCTCTGTTGGCTTGCTCAGGAATACTTACACAGTCGGCCTTCTCCAATGGATAAGACTATTCATGGCTAAAACAGATCACTTTTACGACTGTACGTCTGACAAGTTTCAGAACAATCAGTCTTCCATCCACTGATTTATATGAATTCTAATCAGTTTCTAGGTGCTCTTACTGACTATTACAGGAAAAACCAGCTGATCCCTAATCCATCTAAAATACAGACACGTGCTTTTCATCTCAAGAACAGACAAGCATCCCGAGCTCTGAAGATCACCTGGGGAGGAATCCCACTGGAGCATTGCAGCACACCCAAATCCCTGGGAGTCACTCTGGACCGTGCTCTGACCTACAAGAAGCACCGCCTGAACATCAAGCAAAAAGTGGGTGCTAGAAATAATATCATACAAAAGCTGACTGGCGCAACCTGGGGATAACAACCAGACATAGTGAAGACATCTGCCCTTGCGCTATGCTACTCTGCTGCTGAGTATGCATGCCCAGTGTGGAACACATCTCACCACGCTAAAACAGTGGATGTGGCTCTTAATGAGACATGCCGCATTATCACGGGGTGTCTGCCCCCTACACCACTGGAGAAATTACACTGTTTAGCCGGTATCGCACCACCTGACATCCACCGGGAAGTACCAACCAATAGTGAAAGGACCAAGGCAGTGACATCTCCAGCTCATCCCTTGTTTGGGTATCAGCCAGCACGTCAATGACTTAAATCAAGAAATTGTTTTCTAAGATCTACAGAGACACCCGCTGGAACGCCTCAGCAAGCGAGAGTCCAAAAGTGGCAGGCTCAAACCCAGAATCTCAACCAATGGCTGATACCAAATGAGAGACTCCCCCCTGGGCACACAGAAAACTGGGCGACTTGGAAGGCTGCGCTCTGGCACCACGAGATACAGAGCCAACCTCAAGAAATGGGGCCACAAAGTGGAATCCACGACATGCCAAGTGTTGGGAAGAGCAAACTACAGACCACCTGCTGCAATGCAACCTGAACCCTGCCACATGCACAATGGAGGACCTCCTTGCAGCAACACCAGAGGCACTCCAAGTGGCCAGCTAATGGTCAAAGGACATTTAATCAACTACCAAGCTTGCAAAATCTATGTTTTGTCTGTCTGTCTGTTTGTTTGTTAAAAATGCAATACAACTGTTTGGTTTGCTCCTGACACAATAAATAAAATAAATTACGAAGGTTGAGAAACACATCCTTGGAGAGTTGCTGTCCATCAAAAGGGACAATCATGATTAAGAGAGAGACTACAGAGGGCATCTCCATATGTTCAGCTTCAGAAACTTCACACATAACTCTGTCTGACATCCGAGATTACGTCAGCGTGGGAAAATGCCATTTCCAAATAGACCTACTTAAGAGAATAACACATACCAAGGTCACAATATAATGGGCATGCCCACCAGAATGAAAAAGGATGCCTAGAGTCACACCCCTGAGACATGTGGCCTAGATTAAGAAAAAAGCAACATATGAGTATTAATATGTACCAATCACCCATTAAAAAAAATCTCATTTATTTTAGGAATATTATTTTGCATTTTTTTGCAGCACTCAATGGTGTTCTTACACAATCCCCATTCAAATCACGCCACATATTCAGGTCATGAATAACCAGCGTGGCTTTTGCTTCATGCCAGGCATCCAAGGGAGAAAGCATCCAATTAGTCCGCCACAATCAATTCTGCGGGATTAACATCCTGTCTAGGCAACCCAGACAGACACACTTATTGCCACAACACAGGTTAGTTAATGCATATTAATTGCCTTGGGATTTGAATGCTTCGTAGCTTTTTATTCTTTCAATACAATTGTGCGCGTTTATATTGGAATACTTATAAAGTCAGACCTCCCTATCCGTGGATTCTGCACCGAGGGATACAACTATTCAAATCCGGGGAGAGTATGGATGAGCTCCCTCTGTCAGCTCCAGCTCCCCATGCAGGGACATGAGAGAAGCCTCCTACAAGAATGGCAAAACATCAAAACATCCGGGCATCCCCTGGGCGGAGCCCCCGGTGGCGCAGTGGGTTAATCCCCTGTGCCAGCAGGACCGAAGACCGACAGGTCGCAGGTTCGAATCCGGGGAGAGGCGGATGAGCTCCCTCTATCAGCTCCAGCTCCTCATGCGGGGACATAAGAGAAGCCTCTCACAAGGATGATAAAAACATCAAAATCATCCAGGTGTCCCCTGGGCAACGTCCTTGCAGACGGCCAATTCTCTCACACCAGAAGCGACTTGCAGTTTCTCAAGTTGCTCCTGACACGGGGGGGGGGGGGGGGAAATCCACTTTAGTTGCCATGACGCCATCTCATAGAGTGGGGACTTCTAAAAATATTTTTAGAATATTTTCTAAAAATTTCTCTCACACCCATCTCTTGCTTGCTTGCTTTTCTCTCTCTCTCTCTCTCTCTCTCTCTCTCTTCTCTCCTTTCTTCCTTCCATTTCCCTTTCTCTTTCTTTCCTTCCCTCTCATGCTTTTCTTTCCTTTTTCTTCCTTTGTGGATAGTTGTGGATAGTTGGATCCATGGATAGTCAATTGATATTAGTCAATACATCTGGCCCTCGGCAATGTATTCCTTGCTGTTGTTACCTTTTCTCAGCTCACCCTTAAAGAACTCAAGATGGATCTACACTGCCATATAATCCAGATTATCTGCTTTGAAATGGATTATATGGCAGTGCAAATCCTGCCTAAGAAATGCATTATTCATGGCAAGGAAACTAGTCCAATGTGGGCTAGGTAAAACTACGGTGAGGTGGATCTGTAATTGGTTAAATGGACGAACCCAGAGGGTGATTCTCCCCAAGGCTTCCTCTTCATCCTGGAAAGAAGTGATGAGTGGAGTGCCATCCGCAGGGTTCCGTCCTGGGCCTGGTCCTGTTCAACATCGTTATTAATGACTTAGATGAAGGGCTAGAAGGCAGGATCATCACGTTTGCAGACGACACCAAATTGGGAGGGATAGCCAATACTCCAGAGGACAGGAGCAGGATTCAAAACGATCTTGACAGATTAGAGAGATGATTGGCCAAAGCTAACAAAATGAAGTTCAACAGTGACAAATGCAAGATACTCCACTTAGGCAGGAAAAACGGAATGCAAAGATACAGAATGGGGGACGATGATGCCTGGCTCGAGAGCAGTACGTGTGAAAAAGATATTGGAGTCCTCGTGGACAACAAGTTAAACCTGAGCCAACAATGTGATGTGGCGACAAAAAAAGCCAATGGGATTTTGACCTGCATCAATAGGAGCATCGTGTCTAGATCCAGGGAAGTAATGCTCCCCATGCTCTATTCTGCTTTGGTTAGACCACACCTGGAATATTGTGTCCAATTCTGGGCACCACAATTGAAGAAGTTGACACTTTGTTCCGCAAATAGCATCACACAGTTCTCTCATCCTGGGTACCCATT
The DNA here is from genome assembly GCF_037176765.1 of Anolis sagrei. Classification (NCBI taxonomy): domain Eukaryota; kingdom Metazoa; phylum Chordata; class Lepidosauria; order Squamata; family Anolidae; genus Anolis; species Anolis sagrei. Next base: position 8,707,938 of record NC_090028.1, on the reverse strand, counting down.
GTGCACAGATCTTCTGATAGCCAAGTAGCCATTGTGTCCAATTCTGGGCACACCAACTGGAGAGAGATATTGACAAGCTGGAATGTGTCCAGAGGAGGGCGACTCAAATGATCAAGGGTCTGGAGAACAAGCCCTATGAGGAACGGCTTAAGGAGCTGGGCATGTTTAGCCTGAAGAAGAGAAGGCTGAGAGGAGATATGATAGCCACGTATAAATATGTGAGAGGAAGCCACAGGGAGGAGGGAGAAAGCTTGTTTTCTGCTTCCTTGGAAGCTAGGACGCAAGGGAACAATGGCTTCAAACTACAAGAGAGGAGATTCCATCTGAACACGAGGAAGAACTTCCTGACTGTGAGAGCCGTTCAGCAGTGGAACTCTCTGCCCTGGAGTGTGGTGGAGGCTCCTTCTTTGGAAGCTTTTAAACAGAGGCTGGATGGCCATCTGTCAGGGGTGATTTGAATGCAATATTCCTGCTTCTTGGCAGAATGGGGTTGGACTGGATGGCCCATGAGGTCTCTTCTAACTCTATGATTCTATGATTCTATTATTCCAACTGTGTGTGTTTATACTGGAATACTTATACAGTCAGACCTCCCTATCCGTGGATTCTGCACCGAGGGATACAACTATTCAAATCCAGGGAGAGTATGGATGAGCTCCCTCTGTCAGCTCCAGCTCCCCATGCGGGGACATGAGAGAAGCCTCCTACAAGAATTGCAAAACATCAAAACATCCAGGCATCCCCTGGGCAACGTCCTTGCAGACGGCCAATTATCTCACACCAGAAGCGACTTGCAGTTTCCCAAGTCGCTCCTGAAACAGGGGAAAAAATCCACTTTAGTTGCCATGACGCCATTTCATAGAGTGGGGACTTTTTAAAAATATTTCGAAGTTGTGGATAGTTGGATCTACGGATAGTCAATTGATATTAGTTCTTCTGTTCCCAGCAAGAGCAAACCTTATCTTACTTTTCTCAAGTTCACTTAATCACAGCCTCATAGTATAAACCAGGGGTCCCCAAACTATGGTCCGTGGGGTGTAAGCGGCCCGCCGAGGGCATTTCTCCGGCATGCGCGGCCTGGCCTGGCCTGGCCACGCTCATCCGGCACCGCTCCGCCAATTGTGGACACCCTCTGCTCCGGCCACTCTGCCTGTGTAGGAGGGAGAAGCCTCCCAGGTGGGTCCTCTGCAGAGCAGAGCGGCCGGAGCAGAGGGTGTCCGCAATTGACGGAGCGGAGCAGGGTGGGCATGGCCAGGGAACGCTGGCGTGGTGAAGACAGGTGAACTACAACTCCAAAACTCAAGGTCAATGCCCACTAAACCCAGTATTTTCTGTTGTTCATGGGAGTTCTATGTACCAAGACTGGTTCAATTCCATCATTGGTGGAGTTCAGAATGCTCTTTGATTGAACTATAAATCCCAGCAAATACAACCCCCAAACGCCACCAGTGTTCACATTTGGACATATTGAGTATCAGTGCCAGGTTTGGTCCAGATCTATCATTGAGTCCACAGTGATTTATGGAGGCAGGTGAACTACAACTCCAAAACCAAAGGACACTGCCCACCAAACCCTTCCAGTATTTTCTGTTGGTCATGGGAGAACTGTGTGCCAAGTTTGGTTCAATTCCATCGTTGATGGGGTTTAGAATGCTCTTTGATTGTAGGTGAACTATAAATCCCAGCAACTACAACTCCCAAATGTCAAGATTCTACTTTTCCCAAACTCCACCAGTGTTGAAATTTGGGCATATTGAGTATTTGTGCCAAGTTTGATCCCGATCCATCAATGTTTGAGTCCACAATGATCTCTGAATGTAGGTGAACTACAACTCCAAAATGAAAGGACACTGCCCACCAAACCCTTCCAGTATTCTCAGTTGGTCATGGGAGAAATGTGTGCCAAGTTTGGTTCAATTCCATCGTTGGTGGGGTTCAAAATGCTCTGTGATTGTAGTTGAACTATAAATCCCAGCAACTACAACTCCCAAATGACAAAATCATTTTTTTTGTGTGTGAAGGACATACATTGGGTTGTTAGGTGTCTTGTGTCCAAATTTGGTGTCAATACGTCCAGTGGTTTTGGAGTTCTGTTAATCCCACAAATGAACATTACATTTTTATTTATATAGAAGTGTGGGTTTTTGTTTTTTGATTGGGGGGGGGGGGGGTTGCACTGCAAATAATATATGTGCAGAGTGCATAGGAATTCATTCATTTTTTTCTTCAAATTATAATCCGGCCCTCCTTCATGTAGATATTAAACAGCATGGGGGACAGTATAGAGCCCTGTGGGGTTCCACAGGGCTCTATACTGTCCCCCATGCTGTTTAATATCTACATGAAGCCGCTGGGGGAGATCATCCGGAGTTTCGGGGTGCGGTGTCATCTGTACGCAGATGATGTCCAACTCTGTCACTCCTTTCCACCTGCTACTAAGGAGGCTGTCGAGGTCCTGAACCGGTGCCTGGCCGCTGTGACGGTCTGGATGAGGGCGAACAAATTGAAATTAAATCCAGACAAGACAGAGGTCCTCCTGGTCAGTCGCAAGGCCAAACAGGGCATAGGGTTACAGCCTGTGCTGGATGGGGTCGCACTCCCCCTGAAGACGCAGGTTCGCAGCTTGGGTGTGATCCTGGATTCATCGTTGAGCCTGGATCTCCAGGTTTCAGCGGTGACCAGGGGAGCATTTGCACAGCTCAGGCTCGTGCGCCAGCTGCGCCCCTACCTCCGGAAGTCTGACTTGGCCACGGTAGTACACGCTCTGGTCAGATCCCGCCTTGACTACTGCAACGCTCTCTACGTGGGGCTGCCCTTGAAGACGGCCCGGAAGATCCAGCTAGTCCAGCGCGCGGCAGCCATGTTATTAACAGGAGCGGGACGCAGGGAGCACACAACGCCCTTGTTGTCCCAGCTCCACTGGCTGCCGATCTGCTACCGGGCCCAATTCAAGGTGCTGGTGTTGGCCTACAAAGCCCTAAACGGTTCCAGCCCAAAATACCTGTCTGACCACATCTCGGCCTATGAGCCCACGAGGACTTTGAGATCGTCCGGGGAGGCCCTTCTCTCGATCCCGCCAGCCTCACAGGCACGCATGGCGGGGACGAGGGATAGGGCCTTCTCGGTGGTGGCCCCCCGGCTGTGGAACACCCTCCCTGTAGACATCAGACAGGCGCCCTCCCTTATGACATTCCGCAAGAGACTAAAGACGTAGAATCATAGAATCATAGAATCAAAGAGTTGGAAGAGACCTCATGGGCCATCCAGTCCAACCCCATTCTGCCAAGAAGCAGGAATATTGCATTCAAATCACCCCTGACAGATGGCCATCCAGCCTCTGCTTAAAAGCTTCCAAAGAAGGAGCCTCCACCACACTCCGGGGCAGAGAGTTCCACTGCTGAACGGCTCTCACAGTCAGGAAGTTCTTCCTAATGTTCAGATGGAATCTCCTCTCTTGTAGTTTGAAGCCATTGTTCCGCGTCCTAGTCTCCAAGGAAGCAGAAAACAAGCTTGCTCCCTCCTCCCTGTGGCTTCCTCTCACATATTTATACATGGCTATCATATCTCCTCTCAGCCTTCTCTTCTTCAGGCTACACATGCCCAGCTCCTTAAGCTGCTCCTCATAGGGTTTGTTCTCCAGACCCTTGATCATTTTAGTCGCCCTCCTCTGGACACATTCCAGCTTGTTAATATCTCTCTTGAATTGTGGTGCCCAGAATTGGACACAATATTCCAGATGTGGTCTAACTAAAGCAGAATAGAGGGGTAGCATTACTTCCTTAGATCTAGACACTATGCTCAAACAATTTCAACTAACGTGGTTGTTTGAGAAGGCGTTTGACTAAGTGCTACAACAATTGGCAATGATGATTGGAACGGAATATGGATAACGAGATTGGATTGTGATTCTATGATGAGACGTCGCAAATGATTTAGTGTAATTGTATTATTAATAGGGATGTTGTTATTGTTGTTTGTGATATTGCCTTTATTGTAAATTGTTTTTATATGTTGTACACCGCCGTGAGTCGCCCTAGGGCTGAGAACGGCGGTCTACAAGTGCAGTAATAAATATAAATAAACAGTTTGTGGGACTATGACCCGGCCCTCTGTTCAAAAAGTTTGGGGACCCTTGGTATAAAGATTCTGCCCAGCATTTCTAATTCACAGTGGCATCCATATTTGCAATACACAGAAGCACATTTAAAACACATACATAACTAAATTAATCCTGACAAATACATCTGGCCCTCGGCAATGTATTCCTTGCTGTTGTTACCTTAAGAGTGAGCTTTTTCTTGGCTCACCCTTAAAGAACTCAAGATGGATCTACACTGCCATATAATCCAGATTATCTGCTTTGAAATGGATTATATGGCAGTGTAAATCCTGCCTAAGAAATGCATTATTCATTCTCTTCCGGCTGTCTTTGCAGTATCATTGCAAAGTTGTCTGTCTGCCTATGCCTACCGTCGTCGTCATCACAGTATAAACAATACGTTATTTATGGAGGAGAAAAGGAGTGACTCATGAGTGACTTAGCAGAAGTTGGAGCTGTCTGTGGATTTGTTTAAAACTAGTGTTTATACCCTGCGTTACCCTGGTCTTCATTCTCTTTGTGGCTCTTTCTTTCCTTCCTCCTTTTCTCTCACACCCATCGCTTGCTTGCTTGCTTCTCTTTCTTTCTTTCTTTCTTTCTTTCTTTCTTTCTTTCTTTCTCTTCTCTTCTCTTCTCTTCTTTCTTCCATTTTCCTTTCTCTTTCTTTCCTTCCCTCTCATACTTTTCTTTCCTTTTTCTTCCTTCCCTCCTTTTTCTTTCTTTCCTTGCTTTTCCTCATATACCTTTTCCCCTTTCTTTCCCCCTCTCCCCTCTTTTCTTCCTTCCTTCATTCTTCCTTCCTTTCTCTTCCCTTTCTTTCCTTCTATCGTGCTTTTCTTTCCTTTCTCTTCCTTCCTTCCTTTTTCTTTCTTTTCTTGCTTTCCCTTATACACTTTTCCCTTTCTTTCTCCCGCTCACTCTTTTCTTCCTTCCTTCTTCCTTTCTTTTCTCTTCCCTCTTCCTTCCCTTTCCTCTTGTGCTTTTATTTCCTTTCTCTTCCTTCCTTCCTTCCTTCCTTCCTTTTTCTTTCTTTTCTTGTTTTCCCTTATACATCTTTCCCCCTCTTCTTTCTTACTCTCTCTTCTTTTTCTTCCTTTCTTCCTTCGTCCTTCCCTTCTTCTTTCTTTCTTTCATCGCTTTCCCTCATATACCTTTCCCTCTCTTCTTTTGCTTCCTTCCTCCCTTAATTCTTCCTTTCTTTTCCTCTCCTCATACTTTCCTTTCTTTTCCTTCCCTCCTTTTTCTTTCTTTCCTTGCTTTCCCCCATACATCTTTCCCTCTTATCTTTTTCTTCCTTCCTTCCTTAATTCTTCCTTTCTTTTCCTCTCCTCATACTTTCCTTTCTTTTCCTTCCCTCCTTTTTCTTTCTTTCCTTGCTTTCCATCATACACCTTTCCCTCTCTTCTTTTTCTTCCTTCTTTCCTTCTTCCTTTCTTTTCCTCTCCTCATACTTTCCTTTTTTCCTTCCTTGCTTTCCCACATACACCTTTCCCTCTCTCCTTTTTCTTCCTTCCTTCCTTAATTCTTCCTTTCTTTTCCTCTCCTCATACTTTCCTTTCTCTTCCTTCCCTCTTTTTTCTTTCTTTCCTTGCTTTCCCTCATACACCTTTCCCTCTCGTTCTCTCTCTCTCTCTCTCTCTCTCTCTCTCTCTCTCTCTCTCTCCTTCTTCTTCCCCAGAAGAGCACCAACCCCCAGAGTCAGACAGGACTGGACTCAATGTCCGGGGAAAACCTTTACCTTTACTAGTGTTCCATCTGAGCAAATGGTTTCTAAAATGGAGTGTTGTTAAGTGCACAAACCGAACAATGCTTGACAATTGCACTCATTGTTATTTTTAGCAGCGTCAAGCCGGCTATAATTTTCATGTGTAACCTGAGCTCCTTTCGTGGAAAGAAAACCCGTCTCCAATGTACTTGCCTCCTGAACTACGTAAAGCCACATACCTGCCAGCTACAACCCAGGCTGACCCCAGATGACCATTCCTCTATCCCGGAATATATATATATCCACGACTAGTACGGCCACATTTTTGGTCCTTGCGCAAAAGAGAAGAGCTGGAAGATATCACTCAAATTGCTAGGTTTAGAGGACATGCTGATCAAGTTTGAAGATGACACCAAACTGGGACAGAGATCTACTACTCCAAAAGATAGGATGCAAATTCAAAACGACCTTCATGGATTTGAGCAGTCATGTCCAAAGCCTGACCTGGGGGCCAATTGCAGTTCCCGTTCAAATTTCCACTGGCCCTCTCTCTCCAGGATTCCTTCCCTCTCTTGCTTCTTTCCTTCCTTCTTTGCCTCCTTAAATTAACTCCTTCCTCCATTCCTTTCTTGACTTCCTTTTTTCATTCCTTCTTGGGGATCAGGACCCTGGGAAAAGCAGACTCCTCTCTTGGGAAGGAAACAGGAGCACCAAGCAGCAACTATAACTCTTCTCTGTCACAATCAAAGCCCTCCTGGCAGATGACCAGGGGCGGCTCGTTCATTACGCGAAGTAAGCGGTCGCAGAACACTTTTTTGCCAGGGGTGCAGAGGCGCCTCTGTAAATGCCCCTTGACTGCCACTTGAGGAGTGCCCCTCAGCTCACAACAGCCCTAGCAGTCCGGGGGGAGCCTCGGCTTTCTTGCCTTGCTACTGGTTGATCCCCTTCCCAAAGGGGCCGGGCCCTTGAGCCTCGCCTAGCCCCTCTCGTTCCTGCTCCACTCGACCACCAGGTACGCGAGCAGAGCTGGCCCTCAATTGTTCTCCGCGTTCGATCCCTTCCCCATGACCGACTCCCTTTCTCGATCCCCCGGCACTCCACCCACCTCCTCTCCTCTCCCCAATCCACGGGTGGGCCAAGGGGCAGAGCCGCCATGCCTGGCCTGCTTCGAGTCCAGAGGCGTGTCTGAAGACCCCAGCGTGTGCACCAAAAGTCACCTCTTCTCCTGACTTTCTCTTCAGCCATTGGGACCAAGAGAGAGAGAGAGAGAGAGAGAGAGAGAGAGAGCCTCTCCGGCTGGAGGTATCTCCCACCTCCGCTCCCTCTTCAGCCATTGGGACCGAGAGAGAGAGAGAGAGAGCCCCTCTGGCTGGAGGTATCTCCCACCTCCGCTCCCTCTTCAGCCATTGGGACCAAGAGAGAGAGAGAGAGAGAGAGAGAGCCCATCCAGCTGGAGGTATCTCCCACCTCCGCTCCCTCTTCAGCCATTGGGACCAAGAGAGAGAGAGAGAGAGAGCCTCTCCGGCTGGAGGTATCTCCCACCTCCGCTCCCTCTTCAGCCATTGGGACTAAGAGAGAGAGAGAGAGAGAGAGCCCCTCCAGCTGGAGGTATCTCCCACCTCTGCTCCCTCCTTTGTTTTTGTGCCTACCTTCAGGAAAGGTGGGCATCTCCGGACTCCGGACCCAAAGCGGGCTAGGCAAGGGAGCAAGTGCAGCAAGTGTAGTTACTGGGATGTATAGTTCACCTACAATCAAAGAGCATTCTGAACTCCACCAATAATGGAATTGAACTAAATATGGCACACAGAACTCCCACGACGAACAGTAAATATATGTCAATGATTGGTTGGGGGGGGGGGGCGACAAAATACTGTTTGCTTACCGTTGAAAATTACCTAGGGCCGCCTCTGCAGATGACCATGCTGCCTCTGCTGAAAAACCTCCAGAGAAGGAGACTCCTCCAGGCTCTGAGGCAGCTTATGCCACTGTCTGAAACAACTCGGAGGCAATGTATTGCCGAAGGCTTTCATGGCCGGAATCACTGGGTTGTTGTAGGTTTTTCCGGGTTATATGGCCATGTTCTAGAGGCATTTTCTCCTGACATTTCACCTGCATCTATGGCAAGCATCCTCAGAGGTAGTGAGGTCTGTTGGAAGTAGGAAAATCCCAATTGTCATGACCAGGGGTCCTCAAACTAAGACCCGCGGGCCGGATATGGCCTTCCAAGGTCATTTATCCGGCCCTCGCTCAGGATCAATATAAGTGTGAAACGACTTGAAGGCACACAATAACAACAATCTTATCTCGTTAGCCAAAAGCAGGCCCACACTTCCCACTGAAATACTAATAAGTTTATATTTGTTAAAATTGTTCTTCATTTTAAGTATTGCATTGTTTTTAAGTTATGTGCAGTGTGCATAGGAATTCATTCATGATTTTTTTCCAAATTATAATCTGGCCCTCCAACAGTTTGAGGGACTGTGACCTGGCCCTCTGTTTACAAAGTTTGAGGACCCCTGATCTTGACTCTCTGATCAGCCAAAACCAGGCCCACACTTCCCATTGAAAGACTGGTATGTTTACGTTGATTAATATTGTTCTTCATTTTATATATTGCATTGTTCTTTCAGAGCTCCCACTAGTGAAGTCGGTTAAACCACTGAGCTGCTGAACTTGCTGACCAAAAGGTCGGTGGTTCAAATCCGAGGAGCAGGATTAGTCCCAGCTTCTTCAACCTAGCAATTTGAAAACATGCAAATGTGAGTAGATCAATAGGTACCACTCTGGCGGGAAAGTAAGGGTCATGTTGGCCACATGACCTTGGAGGAGTCTACGGACAATGCCAGCTCTTCGGCTTAGAAATGGAGATGAGCACCAACTCCCAGAGTTGGACACGACTAGACTTAATGTCAAGGAGAAAACCTTTACCTTTATGTCAGGTTTTACAATGTATTGTAATGTAATATAGCTGAGTCATGCACTATTAATAGGCTTCTATTGGGAATGCTGAGTCATGCATTAACTGTATATAGAACTTCATTTGGGGAATGTGTTCTGGCCTAGTCCAGGTGATTGTGAATGATGTAATCCTGGGTCTGAGTTAAGTCAATGAGTTGGGAACCAATCAGAGATTGCTATGTGTAATTGTATAGAATCTATATATATAAATTTGTTAGGGGCATCCAACGAGGAAACAAAACTCAAAAACCCCCCAACGAAACTTAACCAAAATTCCCATGCCCATAACACAACCCACAAGGTACAAACATATCTACTCAAAATGAAAAACAACACAACAACACACTCACAAAACGGCAAAACAACAAAACTCAAAAATCCCCCAACGAAACTTAACCAATATCCCTGTGCCCATAACACAACCCACAAGGTACAAACATATCTACTCAAAATGAAAAACAACACAACAACACACTCACAAAACGGCAAAACAACAAAACTCAAAAATCCCTCAACGAAACTTAACTAAAATCCCCGTGCCCATAACACAACCCACAAGGTACAAACATATCTACTCAAAATGAAAAACAACACAACAACACACTCACAAAACGGCAAAACAACAAAACTCAAAAATCCCCCAACAAAACTTAACTAAAATCCCCGTGCCCATAACACAACCCACAAGGTACAAACATATCTACTCAAAATGAAAAACAACACAACAACACACTCACAAAACGGCCAAACAACAAAACTCAAAAATCCCCCAACAAAACTTAACTAAAATCCCCGTGCCCATAACACAACCCACAAGGTACAAACATATCTACTCAAAATGAAAAACAACACAACAACACACTCACAAAACGGCAAAAGAACAAAACTCAAAAAAACCAACGAAACTTAACCAAAATTCCCATGCCCATAACACAACCCACAAGGTACAAACATATCTACTCAAAATGAAAAACAACACAACAACACACTCACAAAATGGCAAAACAACTGAGCATGCGCATTGGCGCCCAGCCGCAAGTTCCCTGGCGTGCGCACATGGCCTTCCGGCCAACGTTCCCTCTGCGGAAACCATGCCCACTCCAAGCCCCGCCGCGCCGCTTCCCACACACACACACCCCCTGCCGCACACACACACACCCCACGCTCCATCACTCCCCCCGCTGCCGCACACACACACGCATCCCCACTCCCCCCGCCGCCACACACACACACACGCAACCCCACGCTCCATCACTCCCCCCACCGCCGCACACACACGCAACCCCACTCCCCCCGCCGCCGCACACACACACGCAACCCCACGCTCCATCACTCCCCTGCCCCAATCTTACCTTCTTTTACCTCACGCCACCTCCAAACCCCACCCCGCCCCTTCCCGCCCTGTCAAAATCTAGGAAAGATAGGAAGGAAGGAAAGAAGGAAGAAAGAGAAAGGGAGGTAAAGAAAAAGGGGGAAGGAAGGAAAGTTAGAGGAAGAAGAAAAGGAAAGAAAAGGAAAGATGGAAGGAAAGAAAAGAGAGACAGCAGAAGAGAACGAAAAAGGGGGAAGGAAGGAAAGAGATAGAGAAAGAAGAGGAGAAGGAAAGATGGGAAGGAAGGAAGGAAGGAAGGAAGGAGGGAGGGAGGGAGGGAAGGAGGGAGGGAAAGAAGGAGGGAAAGAGGGAAGATTGGCCACAGCAACACGTGGCGGGTAAAGGTTGTTATTTCTATGATTATTATGATGATGATGCTATTGTTCCTCTGAGACCCTTTTAGGGGGAATGGGAGAGGTGTCAGGTCCCAGCGGCAATGCATTGCATTATTGTTATTGTTATGATGGTGGTGAAATAAAAGGAAATAAAAAGTGAAAGAAGGAAGCAAACAGGGAGGGAAGAAAGGCAAAGGAAGAAAGGGGGAGGGAATGAAGGAAAGAGAGAAGGATGAAACCAAGTAGTGAAAGAAGGAAAGAAAGAAAGAGGTAGAGAAGGAAGAAAGGAGAGAAAGGGGGAGGAAAAGGGGGAAGGAATAGGTAGGTACCTCTCTTTCATAATAGTCCAGATATCTACCTCAACTTTGATAAGTTTTACTATAGGCCACAGCAACGCGTGGCAGGGCACAGCTAGTTGTATATAAGGAAGTCATGTAGAGTGTATTCCTCTCCTTGTGCAGTGATGTTGTTCGTCGAAGGCTATATGTAATTAAAAGAACCTGTATGCTAAGACAAGATATAACTGTATGTTGTGGTAAGTTTGTAATATCATCTAGACTGGGGGAAAGACAATGGTAAAACTGACAATGGCAGGGCATGTGCTCAAGTGTCTGTAAAAGGTTCCAGAGTGACAGCAGGCTGTGGCAGCAGTTGACTGAAAATACTGTGCAGGAAGAAGCTACTGGAAAGCGCTGAAGTTGTGCAACTGATCTGCTGCTGAATTGTGAAGTTAATCTCAACACTTTACTTAAGTAAGTTGCCTATTTCGTAGTTCTCAGAAAACTCACAGCAATCCAGAGAAGCGTTTTCTCCCACCCTCGACATTCCAGAGAGAGAGAGAGATACATACACACACATACAAACACTCCACTTGCCTCGCTTCCAACAGACCTCTGAACAAACCACGGATGCGAGCCACAGTGGAGGTAAAATGTCAGTAGAGAATGCTACTGGAACATGGTCATACAGCCCGAAAAGCTCACAGCAACCCATTCACATTTTAATCTCTGGCACAATGTCAAACATGGCAAGAACTGTCACTCTTCCTCTTGCTCTAACAAGAAGACGGCATGCTAAGCAGCATTAGTTCATCAGAAATATCCTCTGTGACATGCAAAGTGCAGCGCAGACATAGATAATACAGAACCAGACAGGCAGAAACCTCTAGCTTAATGCAAGGCAGCTTCCCAAGGCTTTTCACAAAGCACTGAAGGCACTTTTTCAGTTGGAATACACTGCAAAAATTGCATTGTTTTCCTAATGCAAATGATGACTATTAGACTAGTGCAAAAGAAATGTGTTTATAGTGGAGATGCAATATAAGGAGAAGAAGACAGATAACTGTTTATGTTTGGGTTGTTGTAGGTTTTTTCGGGCTATATGGCCATGGTCTAGAGGCATTCTCTCCTGACGTTTCGCCTGCATCTATGGCAAGCATCCTCAGAGGTGGATGCTCTACCTCACTACCTCTGAGGATGCTTGCCATAGATGCAGGCGAAACGTCAGGAGAGTATGCCTCTAGACCATGGCCATATAGCCTGAAAAAACCTACAACAACCCAGTGATTCCGGCCATGAAAGCCTTCGACAATACATTGTTTATGTTTGATTAATGTTTGCATATTCCCATATTTTAGATTGTATGCTGCTGCTTTTCTGTTAAGCCACTCTGGGTTTCCTTTGGGAGAGATAAAGCAGAGCAAGAAGGAGGAGAAGAAGGAGGAGAAGGAGGAGAAGAAGGAGGAGGAGAAGGAGGAGAAGGAGGAGGAGAAGGAGGAGGAGGAGAAGGAGGAGGAGAAGGAGAAGGAGGAGGAGAAGGAGGAGGAGAAGGAGGAGGAGGAGAAGGAGGAGGAGGAGAAGGAGAAGAAAGAGAAGAAGGAGAAGAAGGAGGAAGAGAAGGAGGAGGAGGAGAAGGAGAAGAAGGAGGAGGAGGAGGAGAAGGAGGAGAAGGAGGAAGAGAAGGAGGAGGAGAAGCAGGAGAAGGAGAAGGAGAAGAAGGAGAAGCCAAAATTGAAAAGTCAAGAACAAATCCCAAGTATAGACTCTGCAAGAAAGCAGATGAAACAATAGATCCCATCCTCAGCTGCTGCAAGAAGATCGCTCAGACAGACTGCAAGCAGAGGCATAACACCATTGCTCAGATGATTCATTTGGAACTTGTGCCACAAATCTGCCTGCAACAAAGAACTGGTGGGGTCACAAGCTGGAAAAAGTTACAGAGAAAGAACACGTCAAGATACTCTGGGACTTCCGGATTCAGACAGACAGAGTTTTGGAGCACAATACTCCTGATCTCACAATTGTGTTAAAAAACCAAATATGGATTGTTGATGTTGCAATCCCAGGCAACAGCACAATTGAAGAAAAACAACTGGAAGAGCTGACACGATATGAGCATTTAAAGATCGAACTGCAAAGACTCTGGCACAAACCTGTCAAGATGGTCCCAGTGGTGATCGGCACAATGGGTGCAGCGCCTAAAGGCCTTGGCCTACACTTAAACACAATCAGCGCTGACAAAATTACCATCTGCCAGCTGCAAAAGGCCACCTTACTGGGATCTGCACACATTATTTGCCCATACATCACACAGTCCTAGACACTTGGGAAGTGTCTGACGTGTGATCCAATACAACAGCCAGCAGAGTGATCTTGTCTGCTGTGGACTCATCTTGTTGTGTTTCAACAATGATGACGATGATGATGATAATCGATACGAGGATTTAAAGATTGAACTGCAAAGACTCCGGCACAAGCCAGTCAAGGTGGTCCCAGTGGTGATCGGCACACTGGGTGCAGTGTCTAAAGACCTTGGCCTGCACTTAAACACAATCGGCGCTGACAAAATTACCAGCTGCCAGCTGCAAAAGGCCACTTTACTGTATGCATTATTTGCCGATACATCACACAGTCCTAGACACTTGGGAAGTGTCCGACGTGTGATCCAATACAACAACCAGCAGAGTGTCTGCTGTGGACTCACCTTGTTGTGTTTCAAATAATAATAATAATAATAATAATAATAATAATAATTCAAAAATACATCACACAGTCCTAGATGCTTGGGAAGTGTTCAACTTATGATTTTGTGATACGAAATCCAGCATATAGATCTCGTTTGCTGTGACATACTGTGCTTTTGTGTAAATAATAATAATAATACATCACACAGTCCTAGACGCTTGGAAAGTGTTCGACTTGTGGTTTTGTGATACGAAATCCAGCATATAGATCTTGTTTGCTGTGACATACTGTGTTTTTGTGTCAATAATAATAATAATAATAATAATAATAATAAAACATCACACAGTCCTAGACGCTTAGGAAGTGTTTGACTTGTGATTTTGCGGTACGAAATCCAGCATATAGATCCCATTTATTGTAACATACTGTGTTTTTGTGTCAGTAAAATAACAACAACAACAACAACAACAACAATAATAATGTTTGTTTTTTGTGTCAGGAGCAACTTGAGAAACTGCAAGTTGCTTCTGGTGTGCTAGAATTGGCTGTCTGCAAGGACGTTGCCCATGGGACACCTGGATGTTTTGATGTTTTACCATCCCTTGTGGGAGGCTTCTCTCATGTTCCCATATGGGGAGCTGGACCTGACAGAAGGAGCTCATCCAAGCTCTCCCCAGATTCGAACCTCCAATCTGTCGGTCTTCTGCCGGCACAAGGGGGCTCTTACGATGATGATGATGATGATGGGACAGGAACAAGGCAAGGATAGGTTGACTGGTTTGGGAAGGTCTGCTAGGCATTAACACCCTGACCTATACGTGGATTTACTCACAAAATCCTCCTGATTGCAAATAATTATCCATTTTGAGGAAACAAGAGGAGGATGAAGCTGCAACAACCCAAGACAGTATATACAATGCTCATTTTAAACCAATGGGAGTAAAATGAATACCGACACAAGCCAATTTTTCGGAGCAAGCAACACCTGCAAATACACCAAATTTGGCCCCAAGGCTTTCAGTTAGAAAACAAGAATCCGATCAAGAGGCAAACTCCTTGAAGAAGTCCAAAGTGCCAAATTGCAACGAGCCCTTGAGGGCAGGGAATGCTCCCTTTTCTAAACAGCTACTGATGGCTTAGATGTCTATGAAGCAAGGAAAAAATAGGTTCCTATGGAACGAGGATGACAAAAGAGGGAGAAAGAAGTTTATGTGGGAGCGTAAACATTATATCAGAAACATAATTTTACTATGTCATTGTATTACAAGGGCCGGGGTGGCACAGCGGGTTAAACCGCTAAGCTGCAGAACTTGCTCATCGGAAGGTCAGCGGTTCGAATCCGCAGATGGGGTGAGCTCCCATTGTTAGCCGCAGCTTCTGCTGACCTAACAGTTCAGAAACATGCAAATGTGAGCAGATCAATAGGTACCGCTTTGGCGGGAAGGTAACGACGCTCCATTTAGTCATGCCAGCCACATCACCTTGGAGGTGTCTATGGACAATGCCGGCTCTTCGACTTAGAAATGGAGATAAGCACCATTCCCCAGAGTCAGTCTCAACTAGAATTAATGTTTACCTATGCCATTGTATATAATGGGATATGAGAATCCACAGATTTGTATAATATAGAATTTGTCCCACTTGGAACATCTGTTGTTCACAATCATCAAGGTGTGTGTGTGTGTGTGTGTGTGTGTGTGTGTGTAAATAAAAATGTAATGTTCGTTTGTGGGATTAACAGAACTCAAAAACCATTGGAAGAATTGACACCAAATTTGGACACAAGACACCTAACAACCCAATGTATGTCCTTCACTCAAAAAAATTGATTTTGTCATTTGGGAGTTGTAGTTGCTAGGATTTATAGTTCACCTACAATCAAAGAGCATTCTGAACCCCACCAACGATGGAATTGGACCAAACTTGGCACATAGTTCTCCCATGACCAACAGAAAACACTGGAAGGGTTGCATGGGCAGTGCCTTTGGTTTGGGAGTTATAGTTCACCTACATCCAGAGATCACTGTGGACTCAAACAATGATGGATCTACATCAAACTCTACACGAATACTCAATATTTCCAAATGTGAACACTGGTGGAGTTTGGGGAAAATAGAATCTTGACATTTGGGAGTTGTAGTTGCTGGGATTTATAGTTCACCTACAATCACAGAGCATTCTGAACCCCACCAATGAGAGAATTGGGCCAAACCTCACACACAGAATCCTCATGTTTTGTGTGTGTATATATTTGTGTATATGTGTATATATGTGCATTTGAATATATATGTGTGGTTTTGCATATGCATTGTAATGTATTTGTAAATATTTGTAATTATTCACTGCCTTGATTCTGGTGTATACACACACACACACACACACGCTTCACTTGCCTCACTGCCAAGACAACTTCTGAAGATGCCATTAGCCACAGATACAGGCAAAACGTCAGGAGAGAATGCTACTGCAACAAGGCCCGTACAGAACGAAAAACTCCCATCAACCCAGGGATCAGCCATGAAAGCTTTCAACAACATAATACTAACAATGGGTTGTTGTGAGTTTTCTGGGCTGTGTGGCCATGTTCCTGAAGCATTCTCTCCTGACGTTTCGCCTGCATCTATGGTAGGCATCCTCAGAAGTTGTAATATAATAATAATCTATATAAATAAAAATGTAATGTTTGGGTTGTTGTAGGTTTTCCAGGCTATATGGCCATGTTCTAGAAACATTCTCTCCTGATGTTTTGCCTGAATCTATGGCAGGCATCCTCAAAGGTTTGCTTGCCATAGATGCAGGCAAAACGTCAGGAGAGAATGCTTCTAGAATATGGCCATATAGCCCGAAAAACCTACAGCAACCCAGTGATTCCAGCCATGAAAGCCTTCGACAATACAATATAATGTTTGTTTGTGGGATTAACATAACTTAAAAACCACTGGACGAATTGACACCAAATTTGGACACAATACACGTATCAGGGCAACAAGTGACCATCACTCAAAAAACACCCGCAAAGTAGACTTAAAAAGCCAAAAAATGAAAAAAATACATTGCAACGCAAGCGCAAAACCACATATGTACATATAGAATCATAGAGTTGGAAGAGACCTCATGGGCCAACCCCGTTCTGCCAAGAAGCAGGAAAATTGCATTCAAAGCACCCCTGGCAGATGGCCATCCAGCCTCTGTTTAAAAGCCTCCAAAGAAGGAGTCTCCACCACACTCAGAGTTCCACTGCTGAACTGCTCTCACAGTCAGGAGGTTCTTCCTCATGTTCAGATGGAATCTCCTCTCTTGTAGTTTGAAGCCATTGTTCCGCGTCCTAGTCTGCAAGGAAGCAGAAAACAAGCTTGCTCCCACCTCCCTGTGACTCCCTCTCCCATATTTATACATGGCTATCATGTCACTTCTCAGCCTTCTCTTCTTCAGGCTAAACATGCCCAGCTCTTTCAGCCGCTCCTCATAGGGCTTGTTCTCCAGACCCTTGATCATTTTAGTCGCCCTCCTCTGGACACATTCCAGCTTGTCAATATCTCTCTTGAATTGTGGTGCCCAGATTTGGACACAATATTCCAGATGTGGTCTAACCAAAGCAGAATAGAGGGGTAGCATTACACATATACACAAATATATATACACACAAAACACATATACACAGAGTGGGCCACAACAACGCATGGCAGGAGACGGCTAATATAATAATAATAATAATAATAATAATAATAATAATAATAATATCTCATACACATATACACAAATATATGCACACTCAAAGCACATAGACACAGACTGGGCCACAGCAATGCATGGCAGGGGACGGCTAGAATTATTATTATTATTATTATTATTATTATTATTATTATTATTATTATCATTATTATTATTATTTCATTCCTTACCTGACTGTCGTTTCCTAAGTGTGCTGGTTTCTCATCAACTACAACGACCCATAATTCCGTGACTGCATTTAAAGCAGTACAGAACTGCATTAATTCTAGGGTGTGGAGTGTGGACACCCTTTGAGCTACAGCTTGAGAGAATGCTATTATTATTATTATTATTATTATTATTATTATTATTATTATTATTTTATTCCTTACCTGACTGTCATTTTATAAGTGTGCTGGTGTCTCATGAACTACATCGACCCACAGCTCTGTGATTGCATTTAAAGCAGTGCCAAACTGGATTAATCCTAGGGTGCGGACACCCTTTGAGCTACAGCATGAGAGAATGCAATGAAGCCATGGTTCTGATGCATTGTAATGTCATAATGTTTGATCCAGACCTCATAAACATATACACAAATATATACACGCACAAAACACATATACACAGACTGGACCACAGCAATGCATGGCAGGGGATGGCTAGAATTATTATTATTATTATTATTATTATTATTATTATTATTTTATTTCTTACCTGACTGTCTTTTTCTAAGTCTACTGGTGTCTCATCAACTACAACAACCCACAGCTCTGTGAACTTGCCCAGCTCTTTAAGCCGCTCCTCATGGGGCTTGTTCTCTGGACTCTTGATCATTTCAGTCGCCCTCCTCACACATATACGCAAACACACATATATTCACATATACACAAAACACATTTACACAGGCTGGGCCACAGCAATGTGTGGCAGGGGACGGCTAGTATAATAATAATAATAATTTCTTTCCTTACCCAACTGTCTTTTTCTAAGTGTGCTGGTGTCTCATCAACTACAACAATGACCCACAGCTCTGTGAACATGCCCAGCTCTTTAAGCCGCTCCTCATGGGGCTTGTTCTCCAGACCCTTGATTATTTTAGTCGCAGGGAATGGCCAATATAATAATAATAATAATAATACCTCATACACATATACACAAATATATGCACACACAAAACACATATACACAGACTGGGCCACAGCGATGCATGGCAGGGAACGGCTAGAATTATTATTATTATTATTATTTCATTCCTTACCCGACTGTCGTTTTGTAAGTGTGCTGGTGTCTCATCAACTACAACAACCCACAGCTCTGTGAACATGCCCAGCTCTTTAAGCCGCTCCTCATGGGGCTTATTCTCCAGACCCTTGGTCATTTTAGTCGCCCTCTTCACACATATACAAAAATATATATACACACAAAACACATCTACACAGACTGGGCCACAGCAATGTATGGCAGGGGACGGCTAGAGTAATAATAATAATAATAATAATAATAATAATTGCATTCCTTATTATTATTATTATTATTATTATTATTCCTTACCTGACTATCGTTTCCTAAGTGTGCAGGTATCTCATCAACTACAACGACCCACGACTCCGTGACTGCATTTAAAGCAGTGCCAAACTGGATTAATTCTAGAGTGCGGACACACTTTGAGCTACAGCTTGAGAAAATGCTATTATTATTATTATTATTATTGCTTACCTGACTGTCATTTTATAAGTGTGCTGGTATCTCATCAACTAAATGCAATCACGACTCTGTGATTGCATTTAAAGCAGTGCCAAACTGGATTAATCCTAGGGTGCGGACACCCTTTGAGTTACAGCTTGAGATAATGCTATTATTATTATTATTTTATTCCTTACCTGACTGTCGTTTCCTAAGTGTGCTGGTGTCTCATCAACTACAATGACCCATAACTCTGTGACTGCATATAAAGCAGTGCCAAACTGGATTAATTCTAGAGTGCGGACACCCTTTGAGTTACAGCATGAGAGAATGCGATGAAGCCATGGTTCTGATGCATTGTAATGTCATAATGTTTGATCCAGACTGAATTCTAGATTGTGGCTCAGGTCTGGGCCAAACTTGGGCCCTCCAGGTATTTTGGACTTCAACTCCCACAATTCCTAACAGCCCGCAGGGCTGTTAGGAATTGTGGGAGTTGAAGTCCAAAATACCTGGAGGGCCCAAGTTTGGCCCAGACCTGAGAGCAAGAAAACTATAAAGCAGGGAGTATCTCACCTGAGATGCTTGGTCTCCTCCTTAAGGCCGCACCATGTCGCTTTGTCTCCTTCCCACAAAGGGAAACTGAGGCCAGGCTCTTCTCCTCCTCCTTCTCCTTCTTCCCAGGAGGAGGGATGCTCAAGAGAGAGACAGAGCCGACTTCCAGCCCTTTTTCCTCCTCCTTTTTCCTCCTCCTTCTCTTTCTTCCCCCGGTTTGTTTTTCCCCGCAGCCGCCCCGCCTCTGCCTCCCAAAGACCGCCCCTTAAGACGCGGCTCTCCATTGGGTTGAGCACGATTAGAGGCTCTCAGACTTCAGAAGGGTTCCCCAAAGGCCATCTAGTCCAACCCCCGGTCAGCTGGGAAAACACAGGACCCTTCCAAACAGCCATATGACCCAAAATATCAAGGCAGATGAGCCACAAATCTGCTTTGAACCGGGTTATCCGAGTCCACACCGCCATATAACCCGGTTCAAAGCAGATAATGCGGGGTTTTATACTGCTGTGTAGAAGGGACCATAACCAATATTATTCACCATTATTTTTACTGCTAAATAGAAATATCTCACTGGGTTATTGTGAGATATTCGGGCCTGTCTGGCCATGTTCCAATAGCATTCTCTCCTGACGTTTCGCCTGCATCTGTGGCTGGCATCCCTAGAGATTTGTTCAGAGGTCTGTTGGAAGTGAGGCAAGTGGAGTGCGTATGTGGAATGTCTGGGTTGTGACTTTTCCAGGCTCTCTGGTCATGTTCCAGTAGCATTCTCTCCTGACCTTTCACCTGCATCTGTGGCTGGCATCAGGAGAATGCTTCTGGGATATGGCCATACAGCCTGGAAAATTCACAGCAACCCATGTGCATTTGAATCTGTGGTTTCTTTGGCAGGCATCCTCAGAGGTTGTGAGCTCTGATTGTCAAGAGGTGGAATCTCCTATCCTGCCATTGGAAGCCATTGCTCCATTGAGTCCCAGGAATACAGCAAACAGACCTTGCTCCTCCTTCCTTTGGGACAGCCTTTCAAATACATGATGTCACCATATTTGATTTCTTTCCCTTCTGTTCCTGGTTTAAAAGTGTTATTTCCTGTTTCATTGTGCAGTCCTTATTTTGAAAGTTGCTGTTCCACTCCAGGACCTTTGTTTTTGTGGCTGCCACAAAGCATGTTGGATTGCTTGAGACTGGATGTGATATCCATTGCACAACTAGAGCCAAATGTGCTGCAGAAAGTCCCTTCCAAAACAAAGATTTGGCAGGCTAAGCAACTTTCCCCATGTTTTTATGATAGATTCAATTAGGAATGGGTATTGATAACCCAGGAACAAAAAATGTGTTACATAGGCCCCATCCACACAGCCATAAGTAAAGGTAAAGGTTTCCCCTTGACATTAAGTTTAGTTGTGCCCAATTCTGTGGGGTGGTGGTCATCTCCAGCGTTGTCCGTAGACACCTCCAAGGTCATGTGGCCAGCATGACTGCATGGAGTGCCGTTACCTTCCCGCAGAAGCGGTGCCAATTGATCTACCCACATTTGTATGTTTTCGACTGCTAGGTTGGCAGGAGCTGGGGCTAACAGTGGGAGATCACCCCACTCCCTGGATTTGAACCTCTGGCCTTCCAATCAGCAAGTTCAGCACCTTAGCAGTTTAACCCACTGCACCACCGCAGCCCCCTATTGATCTACTCACATTTGCATGTTTTTGAACTGCTAGGTTGGTAGAAGCTAGGGCTAACAGCAGGAGCTCACCCCACTCCCTGGATTTGAACCCTCTGACCTTCCAATCAGCAACTTCAGCAGCTTAGCGGTTTAACCCACTTCGCCACCATGGCCTCCTACTGATCTACTCACATTTGCATGTTTTCGAAGTGCTAGGTTGGCAGAAGCTGGGGCTAACAGTGAGAGCTCACCCCACTCCCTGGATTTGAATCTCTGACCTTCCAATCAGCAAGTTCAGCAGCTTAGTGGTTTAACCTGCTGTGCCACCGCAGCCCCCTTTTGATCTACTCACATTTGCATGTTTTTGAACTGCTAGGTTGGCAGAAGCTGAGGCTAACAGTGGGAGCTCACCCCACTCCCTGGTTTTGAACCTCTGACCTTCCTATCAGCAAGTTCAGCAGCTTAGTGGTTTAACCCGCTGCACCACCACAGCCCTCTATAGATCTACTCACATTTGCATGTTTTCGAACTGCTAGGTTGGCAGAAGCTGGGGCTAACAGTGGGAGCTCACCCCACTCCCTGGAACTGGACCTCTAACTTTCCAATCAGCAAGTTCAGCAGCTTAGCGGTTTAACACGCTTCGCCACCGCAGCCCCCTATTGATCTACTCACATAGATTTTATAGGCTTGTTCTTAAGTTGAATTCGTATGTAAACTAGAATAGGTAGACTTTTAAAGTGTAACTCCAGCCATATATATGGCTTTTGAGGCCCTAATGGTGCAGCGAGTTAAACCGTTGAGCTGCTGAACTTAATGTCAGGGGAAACCTTTACCTTTAGCTTTAGACTCATACAATCCAGTTCCAAGCAGATAATGTGGATTATCTGCTTTCAAAATCTGGATTATATGGCAGTGCAGATCCTCATATTTGCATGGTTGGCAGAAGCTGGGTTTATCAACAGAAACTCACCCCATCCCACAGATTTGAACCGCCGACCTTCTGGTCAGCAAGTTAAGCTGCTCAGCGGTTTAACCCACTGAGTCTACACTGGCATTTAATCCAGTTCAAAGCAGATAATCTGGAATATTTATGGCAGTATAGAAGGGGCCTAAAAGCAGACTTTTAAACTTCTTTTAAAAGTATTCTATTTGTGGCTAATGGCATCTAAAGAGGTTCTGTTGGCAGTGAAGCAAGTGGTGTGTGTGTGTGTGTGTGCGTGTGTGTATATATGTACACACACATACACACACACAAGCTATACCCACCATGCATTGCTGTGGCCAACCTTCCTCTTTCTCTCCTAATTTCTTTCTCTCCTTCTTTCCCTCCATCCCTCCCTCTCTCCTTCCTTCCTTCCTTTTTTTCTTTCCTTCTCTCCTTCCTTCCTCTTCCCTTTCTCTCCCCCTTTTCTTTCCCTTCCCCTTTCTTCATTCTCTACCTATTCTTGGACTGCAACTCCCAGCACTCCTCCTGATCTCTATCTATCTATCTATCTATCTATCTACCTACCTACCTACCCATCTTTCTACCTACCTACCTATCTACCTATCTATATCTAATCTATCTATCTGGAGGACTGCTGGGAACTGCAGTCCAGGAATAGGAAATGGGAAATATGCAGGGATTGAGATGCTCTCAAAGAAATCCAAGGAGAAGAAAGCTTGCATCTTGGAAGAAGTGCATTTGGAACATCCTCCTCTTCTAAAGGGCCTGGTCTAGGGGATGCTGGGAGATGTAGTCCAAAAGAGAGTGTGGATATGCTGTTGTGTGTTTAGTTTGCTGGGGGAGTCGTTTTTGCACATGCGCTGTAGCATCTTTTTCCTTTTTTGGCTTTTTAAGTCCTTTCTGCTGTGCTTTTCAGTGCATTTATGAGTGACGCTCACTTGTTGGCTTGATAGGTGTATTGTGTCCAAATCTGGTGTCCATTCGTCAAGTGGTTTTTGAGTTATGTTAATCCCACAAACAAACATGACCTCACAACCTCTGAGGATGCTTGCCATAGATGCAGGCGAAACGTCAGGAGATAATGCTTCTAGAAGATGGCCAGATAGCCCGAAAAAACTTAAGCAACCCAGAACATTACATTTTTATTTATATAGACTAGCCATCCCCTGCCGCGCATTGCTGTGGCCCAGTCTGTGTATATGTTTTGTGTGTATGTATATTTGTATATATGTGTATATATGTAGTTTTGCGCATGCGTTGTAATTTTTATTTTTTGGCCTTTTAAATCCCTTCCATGAATTTTTCAGTGTTTTTATGAGTGATGGTCACTCGTTGGCCTGATAGGTGTCTTGTGTCCAAATTTGGTTTCAATTCGTCCAGTGGTTTTTGAGTTATGTTAATCCCACAAACAAACATTACATTTTTATTTATATAGATGGAATGTCCAGGGTGGGGGGAAAGGACCCTTGTCTGTTTAAAGCAAGAGTAAATGTTGCAATTAGCATGCTTGAGTAGTATTGAGTAACCATGAAGCTGCAAAGTCAATTAGTGAAGGTATCTGCATAGAGGAAGCCTGGCTGCTGTTGCCTGGAGTCACCCTCTGTTTGGGAGGTGTTAACTGGCACTTGAATGTTTGAGGTCTGGAATTCCCCTGTTTCTGAGTAATGATCTTTATTTACTGTCTTGATTCTGGTGTGTGTGTATACATACATGTATATGTGTGTATACATACACATACACAAACATACAACCTCCACTTGCCTCACTGAGTAGCATGAAGCTGCAAAGTCAATCAGTGAGGGAATCTGCATAGAGGTAGCCTGGCCGTTGTTGCCTGGTGCCACCCTCAGTTTGGGAGGTGTGCACTCATACTTGATTGTTTAAGGTCTGGAATTTCCCTGTTTCTGAGTAATGATCTTTATTTACTGTCTTGATTCTGGTGTTGTGTGTACATATATATGTATATGTGTGTGTACACACACACACAAACATACACGCTCCACTTGCCTCACTGAGTAGCATTGAGTAGCCATGAATTTGCAAAGTCAATCAGTGAGGGAATCTGCATAGAGGTAGCCTGGCTGTTGTTGCCTGGAGTCACCCTCTGTTTGGGAGGTGTACACTGGCACTTGAATGTTTGAGGTCTGGAATTCCCCTGTTTCTGAGTAATGTTCTTTATTTACTGTCTTGATTCCGGTGTGTGTATACACACACATACATGCTTCACTTGCCTCACTGAGTAGCATTGAGTAGCCATGAAGCTACAAAGTCAATCAGTGAGGGTATCTGCATAGAGGTAGCCTGGCTGCTGTTGCCTAGAGTCGCCCTCTGTTTGGGAGGTGTACACTGGCACTTGAATGTTTGAGGTCCGGAATTCCCATTTCTGAGTAATGTTCTTTATTTACTGTCTTGATTCCGGTGTGTGTGTACACACACATACATGCTTCACTTGCCTCACTGAGTAGCATTGAGTAGCCATGAAGCTACAAAGTCAATCAGTGAGGGAATCTGCATAGAGGTAGCCTGGCTATTGTTGCCTGGAGTCACCCTCTGTTTGAGAGGTGTACACTGGCACTTGAATGTTTGAAGTCTGGAATTCCCCTGTTTCTGAGTAATGTTCTTTATTTACTGTCTTGATTCCGGTGTGTGTGCACACACACATACATGCTTCACTTGCCTCACTGAGTAGCATTGAGTAGCCATGAAGCTACAAAGTCAATCAGTGAGGGTATCTGCATAGAGGTAGCCTGGCTGTTGTTGCCTGGAGTCGCCCTCTGTTTGGGAGGTGTACACTGGCACTTGAATGTTTGCTGTCTGGAGTTCCCTTGTTTCTGAGTGGCGTTCGTTATTTGCTGTCTTGATTCTGGTGCTTTCACATGACATTGTTTCCAAAATAAGATAAAAACACAAATGAGCAACATATTAAACAAGTCATTAGTATCTTACACCATATTGTAGCTATTCTAGGAAGAAAAGGCCTCCAATGAAGTCGCAGGCCATAGTTAAAAAACAATCCAGTGGGATACATTTTCCTAAAGATAAAATGTTTCCTTGTGTTACACTTTGATTCTAGCTTTTCTGTTTGGTGCCAAGGAATGACACAATGCCAAATTCTTGCCGCGAGATAACACGAGTTTGTTTGGATTCTTGCACCTACAAGTAAAACAGGTGTTGCATTGTTGTGTTTATAGGTCATCGTTTGCCAACAAGAAACGTTAGGAGCCTTTTAAAAGGAATTCTTCGTCATGCTTCAACACAAATTTCAAAGTGTGCATAAGAAAAACAGTCCATTACTCCCTCAGATCCAACTGCCACTACTATGGCCTTAAGGGAGAGGACTGCACCCAGCATTTTCTAGGTTGAATCATCTTTTCCACTACAGTCCCCAAACCTCGCAAGAATCCTTGCAAACCGCCTTCTACCCGTCTCAGAAGACACCCTCCCAGAATCCCAGAACGGCATCCGATCTTCCAGTGGAACCATGTACATGATTTTCACTGCACGACAGCTCCAAGAAAAATGCAGGGAACAAAATCAACCTCTGTACATGGCATTCATCGACCTTGCAAAGGCATTCGACACAGTGAATCCTCCAAAAAATTGGGTGCCCTCACAAATTTGTGAACATCCTGTGGCTCCTCCATGATGACATGATGGCAACAGTCTTGGACAGCAATGGCTCCCAAAGTGACCCATTTAAGGTGGAATCGGGTGTCAAACAGGGATGTGTTATTGCCCCAACTTTATTCTCCATCTTCATCACTATGATATTTCATCTTGTTGATAGGAAGTCTCCCACTGGAGTGGAAATCATCCATCAGACAGATGGCAAGCTGTTTAACCTCAGCAGACTGAAAGCCAAAACCAAGGTTACAACGACATCTGTTATAGAACTCCAGTATGCTGATGACAACGTCGTCTGTGCACATTCAGAAGAAGACCTACAAGCCACTCTAAAACCTTTGCAGAAGCATACGAGTAGCTCGGCTTGTCTTTGAACATTGTTTTTACTTTGTATGTTTTGTGATGTTACCTGTAAACTGCTCTTAGTCCCCTCGGGGAGATGGAGCGGTATGCAAATAAAGTTTTATTATTATTATATAAAACCAAAGTGCTCTTCCAGCAGTCACCAGACAATCTCTCTCCAATGCTAGGAATACAGCTTAATGGTGAAACACTAGAAAATGTTGACCGTTTCCGCTACCTTGGCAGCCACCTCTCCACAAAAGTCAACATCAACACCGAAATACAACACCACCTGAGCTCTGCGAATGCAGCATTTTTCCAAATGAAGCAGAGAGTGTTTGAGGACCGGGACATCCATAGGGAGACCAAGGTGCTTGTTTATAAAGCTATTATCCTTCCAACCATGCTATACGCCTGCAAAACATGGACTGTCTACAGACGTCACGTGCAACTCCTGGAACGATTCCATCAGTGCTGCCTCCGGAAAATCCTGCAAATCTCTTGGGAAGACAAACAGACAAATGTCAGCATGATGGAAGAAGCAAAGACCACTAGCATTGAAGTGATGGTTCTCTGCCATCAACTCAACTGGACCGGCCATGTTGTCTGGATGCCCAACCACCTTCTCCCAAAGCAGTTGCTCTACTCTGAACTCAAGAACGGAAAACGGAATGTTGGTGGGCAGGAAAAGAGATTTAAAGATGGGCTCAAAGCCAACCTTAAGAACTCTGGCATAGACACTGAGAACTGGGAAGCTGTGGCCTGTGAGCGCTCCAGCTGGAGGTCAGCTGTGACCAGCAGTGCTGCAAAATTTGAAGAGGCAAGAATGGAGGGTGAAAGACAGAAACACGCCAAGAGGAAGGCGTGTCAAGCTAACCCCAACCGGGACCGCCTTCCACCTGGAAACCAATGCCCTCACTGCGGAAGAAGATGCAGATCAAGAATAGGGCTCCACAGTCACCTACAGACTCACAAGAATTCTGATCCTGGAAGACTATCCTATTTGGCCAACGAGGGATCGCCTAAGTAAGTAAGGATGGTGAAGCAACAGCTCGCCTGGTGGCCAGAATACCCTCATGAAGCTGGAAAGTTAAATAGCCTCTGTGTATATATGTTGTGTGTCTGTGGCATTGAATGTTTGCCATGTATATGTGCACTGTGAGTCCTCTGTGGGGTGAGAAGGGTGGAATATAAATACTGTAAGTAAATAAATAAATAAAAAGTCATATAATCCAGTGGATAATCTCCTTTGACAATCTGGATTATATTGCAGCATAGAAGGGGCCTATGACTCTGATTGATATCACACTTGGTCATGGAAACCCATTGGGAGACCTTGGGTGAGTCACACACTCTCAGCCCTCAAAAAACCCCATGGTTCAGTTGCCTTCAAATCACCATAAATAGGAAAAGACCTGACTTACTTTACTTACTTACTTAGGCGATCCCTCGTTTTCCAAGGATGATTGTCTTCCAGTATTCTTGTGGGTCTGTATGTGGCTGTGGAGCCCTATTCTTGCTCTGCATCTTATTCCGCAGTGAGGGCATTGGTTTCCAGGTGGAAGGCGGTCTCGGTCGGGGTTGGCTTCTCCCTTTCGCCCTCCATTCGTGCCTCTTCAAATTCTGCAGTACTGCTGGTCACAGCTGACCTCCAGCTGGAGTGGTCAAGGGCCAGGGCTTCCCAGTTCTCAGTGTCTATGCCAGAGTTTTTAAGGTTGGCTTTGAGCCCATCTTTAAATCTCTTTTCCTGTCCACCAACATACCATTTTCCGTTCTTAAGTTCGGAGTAGAGCAACTGCTTTGGGAGACAGTGGTCAGGCATCCGGACAATGTGGCTGGTCCAGCGGAGTTGATGGCGGAGGACCATTGCTTCAGTGCTGGTGGTCTCTGCTTCTTCCAACACGCTGACGTTTGTCCGCCTGTCTTGCCAAGAAATTTGCAGGATTTTCTGGAGGCATCGCTGATGGAATCGTTCTAGGAGTTGCATGTGACGTCTGTAGACAGTCCACGTCTCACAGGCATATAGCAGGGTTGGGAGGACAATAGCTCTATAAACAAGCACCTTCGTCTCCCTACGGATGTCCCGGTCCTCAAACACTCTCTGCTTCATTTGGAAAAATGTTGCGCTTGCAGAGCTCAGGAGGTGTTGTATTTCGGTGTCGATGTTGACTTTGGTGGAGAGGTGGCTGCCAAGGCAGCGGAAATGATCAACATTTTCTGATGTTACACCATTAAGCTGTATCACTGGCATTGGGGAGGGGATGGCTGGTGACTGCTGGAACAGCACCTTGATTTTCTCGATGTTCAGTGACAGGCCAAGCTTCGTGTATGCTTCTGCGAAGGTGTTTAGAGTGGCTTGTAGATCTTCTGAATGCGCACAGACGACATTGTCAACAGCATACTGGAGTTCTATAACAGATGTTGTTGTAACCTTGGTTTTGGCTTTCAGTCTGCTGAGGTTAAACAGCTTGCCATCTGTCTGATAGATGATTTCCACTCCGGTGGGAAGCTTCCCATCAACAAGGTGAAGTATCATAGTGATGAAGACGGAGAATAAAGTTGGGGCAATAACACATCCCTGTTTGACACCTGATTCCACCTTAAATGGGTCATTTTGGGAGCCATTGCTGTCCAAGACTGTTGCCATCATGTCATCATGGATTTGTTAGGGCACCCGACTGTGTACCTGAAGGTACACAACAACACCTGATATAACTCTGTGGCCATGTAGTTATCCATTTACAAACAAACAAATCAAGCTTAAGCTCTTTTACAACTAGTGGCGCTTTATTTTTAGGAGAACCAGTAAGAACTAGCAAGGAAGAAAGCAGTCAAAGTTTCAGCAGTGTACAAAAGGTAACACTGTGGGGTTTGGAATCATTGCCATGATGATTTGTAAACACAGATCTAGAAAACAGGCCTAGCATCACATCTTAAAAAGGAAGACAGAGCATTTTATCACAATTCAAAACTGCTTAACTTCCTATATATATTTTTTCAGCAGAGGATGGTTCAGTCAAGTCATTATAGGAGTCAGATTATTTTATGAATGTTGAGATGAAGCACCAAACTCAATTTTCCATTTGTCCATTTGCCAAAATTGAACCGGCACCAAGCACTGAAAATACTGTTCCAATTCCCCTACAAAGTCATGTTATAGAACTCCAGTATGCTGGTGACGAAGTCGTCTGTGCGCATTCAGAAGAAGATCTACAAGGCACTCTAAACAACTTTGCAGAAGCATAAGAGAAGCTCGGCCTGTCATTGAACATCGAGAAAATCAAAGTGCTGTTCCAGCAGTCACCAGCCAATCCCCTTCCAATGTCAGAGATACAGCTTAATGGTGTAACATTAGAAAATGTCGACCATTTCCGCTACCTTGGCAGCCACCTCTCCACCAAAGTCAACATCGACACCGAAATACAACACCGCCTGAGCTCTGCGAGTGCAGCATTTTTCCGAATGAAGCAGAGAGTGTTTGAGAACCGGGACATCCGTAGGGAGACCAAGGTGCTTGTTTATAAAGCTATTGTCCTCCAAACCCTGCTATATGCCTGTGAAACGTGGACTGTCTACAGACGTCACATGCAACTACTAGAACGATTCCATCAGTGCTGCCTCCGGAAAATCCTGCAAATCTCTTGGGAAGACAGGTGGACAAACATCAGCGTGCTGGAAGAAGCAAAGACCACCAGCACTGAAGCAATGGTCCTCCGCCATCAACTCCGCTGGACCGGCCACATTGTCCGGATGCCCGACCACCGTCTCCCAAAGCAGTTGCTCTACTCTGAACTCAAGAATGGAAAACAGAATGTTGGTGGACAGGAAAAGAGATTCAAAGATGGGCTCAAAGCCAACCTTAAAAACTCTGGCATAGACACAGAGAACTGGGAAGCCCTGGCTCTTGACCGCTCCAGGTGGAGGTCAGCTGTGACTCCTTATTTGAGATTTCCAGGTTCCTTCAAATATTTTGAGCATCAAAGATAAATGAGAAGAAAAGGAGTGAGTGAGGAAAGTTAAATTTGAAGGGTAAACTCTTCCAAATGAAGCAGAGAGTGTTTGAGAACTGGGATATCTGTAGGGAGGCCACAATATTTGTTTATAAAGCTACTAGCCGCCCCCTGCCATGCATTGGCCCAGTTCTATCATTGGTGGGGGAGCCCCCGGTGGCGCAGTGGGTGCCCTGTGCCAGCAGGACTGAAGACCGACAGGTCGTGGGTTCAAATCCGGAGAGAGGCGGATGAGCTCCCTCTGTCAGCTCCAGCTCCTCATACGGGGACATGAGAGAAGCCTCTCACAAGGATGATAAAAACATCAAATCATCTGGGCATCCCCTGGGCAACGTCCTTGCAGATGGCCAATTCTCTCACACATGTCGCTCCTGACACGACCAAAAAAAAATCATTGGTGGGGTTCAGAATGCTCTGTGATTGTCGGTGAACTATAAATCCCAGCAACTACAACTCTCAAATGTCAAGATTCTATTTTCCCCAAACTCCACCAGTGTTCACATTTGGGCATATTGAGTCTTCGTGTAGAGTTTGGTCCAAATCCATCATTGTATGAGTCCACAGTAATGTCTGGATGTAGGTGAACTACAACTCCAAAACCAAAGGACACTGCCCATCAGACCCTTCCAGTATGGGAGAACTGTATGCCAAGTTTGGTTCAATTCCATCGTTGGTGGGGTTCAGAATGCTCTTTGATTGTACGTGAACTATAAATCCCAGCAACTTCAACTCCCAAATGACAAAATCAATTTTTTTGAATGAAGGACATACATTGGGTTGTTAGATGTCTTGTGTCCAAATTTGGTGTCAATTTGTCCAGTGGTTTTTGAGTTCTGTTCATCCCACAAACGAACATTACATTTTTATTTATATAGACTAGCCATCCCCTGCCACATGTTGCTGTGGCCCAGTCTGGTGATCTGGAAAATAAAGTAACGAGAAAGTGTTGGTTTCTAATATATGTAATTTATATAAACAGTATTTCTTGCTGTTTCTTTGTCAGTGTTGACGTAGAGAGTATCTGGTTTGCCTACTCTGGAACATGCAACTTATAATTGTCCTTCTTTAGGGATCCCTTTCAAATCTATGATACTATATCTCTCTCTGTGTGTGAATCATATATATCTGTCTATATCTATGGCTGGATGGCTCTTTTCAGGAAGGCTTTGATTATGTTTTCTTGCCCTGGTGAAGGGAGTTGGACTGGATGGCCTTAAATATGAGGGTTCTGTGTAGGAAATTTGCCCCAAATCATTCGTGGGGTTCAGCATGCTCTTCAATTATAGGTGAACTATAAATCCCAGCAAGTACAACTCCCAAATGTTATGGTCTATTCCCCCTCCCCCCCCCCCCAAACTTCATCTGTGTTCA
Organism: Anolis sagrei; assembly: GCF_037176765.1. Lineage (NCBI taxonomy): Eukaryota > Metazoa > Chordata > Lepidosauria > Squamata > Anolidae > Anolis > Anolis sagrei. The sequence continues at coordinate 8,676,604 of NC_090028.1, read as the reverse complement.
TATTTGATCAAATGGAATATTCGTGCCAAGTTTGGTCCAGATGCATCATTGTTTGAGCCCAAAGTGCTCTTTGGATGTAGGTTAACTACAACTCCCAAACACAAGGTCAATGCCCGCCAAACCTTTCTACTGTTTTCTGTTGATCACTGTGTGCCAAGTTTGGTTCAATTTCATCGTTAGTGGAGTTCAGAATGCCCTTTGATTGTAGGTGAACTATAAGTCCCAGCAACTACAACTCCCAAGTGACAAAATCAATTTTTATGAGTGATGGTCACTCCTTGGGTTGTTAGGCGTATACTGTCCAAATTTGGTGTCAATTCCCCCAGTGGTTTTTGAGTTCTGTTAATCCCACAAACAAACATTACATTTTTATTTATATAGATTGTCCTCCCAACTTTGTTATATGCCTGCAAAACGTGGACTGTCTACAGATGTCGAACTCAACTCCAGGAATTATTCAATCAGCGTTGCCTCCAAAAAATCCTGCAAATCTCTTTGGAAGACAGGCGGACAAATGTCAGCATGCCAGAAGAAGGAAAGACCACCAACATTGAAGCAATGCTCCTCCTCCACCAACTCCTCTTGTCTGAATGCCCGATCTCCATCTCGCAAAGCAGTTACTCTACTCACAACTCAAGAATGGGAAATGCAATGTTGGTGGTCAGGAAAAGAGATTTAAAGATTTAAGGCCAACCTTCAAAACTGTGGCATAGACACTGAGAACTGGGAAACCCTGGCCCTTGAGTGCTCTATCTGGAGGTCAGCCGTGACCAGCAGTGCTGCAGAATTTGAAGGCGCACGAACAGAGGGAGAAAGGGCGAAACATGCCAAGAGGAAGGTGCGAGAGGCCAACCTTAAAAACTGTGGGATGGACACTGAGAACTGGGAAGCCTTGGCCCTTGAGTGCTCTATCTGGAGGTCAGCCGTGACCAGCAGTGCTGCAGAATTTGAAGGCGCACGAACAGAGGGAGAAAGGGCGAAACATGCCAAGAGGAAGGTGTGGGAAGTCAACCTTAAAAACTGTAATATGGACACTGAGAACTGGAAAGCCCTGGCCCTTGACTGCTTTAACTGGTGGTGTGGAATTCGAAGAGGCATGAATGGAGGGCAAAAGGGAGAAATGTGTCAAGAGGAAGAAGGCTTGTCAAGCCAACCCTGACGGGATGGCCTTACATTTGGAAACTGTGGAAGAGCGTGCATCACCATAACCTGGCAGTGGTTCCACCTAAACTAACGTAAGCACATTCATCCACACTGAACCTTCACCCATTTCGATATGTGGCCCAACCGTATTTTCCTCGGGCAATCCCCATGCAATAGGCAATGACTTGACTGGCATGCATGCCAAGAGCAACGTGCTAGAGCATGTGCTAGAGCGAGGCTGGTTTGACAAAAACAGAAGGCAGGGGGAGAAATAACCCAAACACAATGATGGTTGGACAATTTCAAACATTTTGAGGGGAAGCAGATTGTGTAGACCCATTTTTGAGGCTTTCTCTGTCATTTTTATGACTATCAGGATGACACTTGGGGCACTTGTAGGACACATTTACCAGCGTTAGCCTGCCAAGTTTCAGAATGTTTCACCCATCCACTGATTTTCAGGAATTTAAACAAGCTTTTGCAAACACACACACATGTATACACACACTAAAAGAGGTGTCCACTCATTTGCTAGGGTGCAGCTCTGAAATAGCCTTAGGGCTTTATCTCACCAGCCTGTTTTCCGATGGCAATCGTGTTGTTTAATCAAATTGAGACATAGCGTTTAACACCTTGCCACAATTGCACAATGCTGGCACTTTGTTGATGCCGATTCCTGCAATCAGTCTTTTGCACAACCCTTGGGCTCTTTTCTCGGGCCCACCTTTCTCTCACCATCCTGTCTTTCCTTCCATCTCTCTTTCCTTCCTCCCTCTTTCTCCTTCCCTTCCACCCATTTGTCCTTCCTTCCTTCTCTCTCTTTTTCCTTCCTCCTTCCTTTCCTTCCACCTTTTTGTCCTTCATTCCTCCCCCTCCCTTCCCTATTGTCTTTCCTACTTCTCTTTCCTCCCTTCCTCTTTCTCCTTCCATTCCCTTCCACCCATCCTTCCTTCCTTCTCTCTTTCCTTCCTCTTTCCTTTTCTTCTACCATTTTGTCCTTCATTCCTCCCTCTCTCTCTTCCTTCCTTCCTTCCTTCCTTCCTTCCTTCCCTATTGTCTTTCCTTCCTCCCTCTTCCTCCCTCTATTCCCTTCCACCCTTTCGTCCTTCCTTCCTTCTCTCTTTCCTTCCCTTCCTCTTCCTCCTCCCCTTCTACCCATTAGTCCTTCCTTCCTTCTCTCTTTCCTTCCTCCTTCCTTTCCTTCCACCTTTTTGTCCTTTCTTCCTCCCTCTCTCTCCCTTCCTTCCTTCCTTCCTTCCTTCCTTCCTTCCTTCTTTCCTTCCCTCCCTATCATCTTTCCTTCCTTCTCTTTCCTCCCTCCCTCTTTCTCCCTCCATTCCCTTCCACCCTTTCATGCTTCCTTCCTTCCTCTTTCCTTCCCTCCCTCTTCCTCATTCCCTCCCACCCATTAGTCCTTCCTTCTCTTTCCTTCCTCTTTCCTTCCCTTCCACCATTTTGTCCTTCCTTCCTTCCCTATTGTCTTTCCTTCCTTCTCTTTCCTCCCTCCCTCTTTCTCCCTCCATTCCCTTCCAGCCCTTCATCCTTCCTTCCTTCTCTCTTTCCTTCCCTCCCTCTTTCTCATTCCCTCCCACCCATTAGTCCTTCCTTCCTTCTCTCTTTCCTTCCTCTTTCCTTTCCTTCCACCTTTTTGTCCTTCATTCCTCCCTCCCTCTCTGTTCCTTTCTTCCCACCCTCTTTCTCCCTCCATTCCCTTCCACCCTTTCATCCTTCCTTCCTTCTCTCTTTCCTTCCCTCTCTCTTCCTCCCTCCCTTCCACCCATTAGTCCTTCCTTCCTTCCTTCCTTCCTTCCTTCCTTCCTTCCTTCCTTCCCTCTTTCCTTCCTCTTTCCTTCCACCCTTTTGTCCTTCATTCCTCCCCCCTCTCTCTTCCTCCCTCCCTTCATTCCCTATTATCTTCCTTCCTTCTCTTTCCTCCCTCTCTCCCTTCCTTCCCTCCCTCTTTCTCCCTCCATTCCCTTCCACCCTTTCATCCTTCCCTCCCTTTTGTCTTTGCTTCCTTCTCTCTATCGTCTCTACTTACCTCCTTTTGCTATAAGTTAGAAATAACCAAGTGTGACATAGCAAAGCATCATCCAGAGTTATTCTTCTCTCTTTCCTTCCTCCTTCTTTTCCTTCCACCTTTTTGTCTTTCATTCCTCCCTCTCTCTCCCTCCCTCTCTTCCTTTCTTCCTGTATTCCTTCCCTATTTTCTTTCCTTCCTTCTCTTTCCTCCATCCCTCTTTCTCCCTCCATTCCCTTCCACCCTTTCGTCGTTCCTTCCTTCTCTCTTTCCTTCCCTCCCTTTTCCTCCTTCCCTTCCAACCATTAGCCCTTCCTTCTCTCTTTCCTTCCTTCTTCCTTTCCTTCCACCTTTTTGTCCTTCCTTCCTCCCTCCCTCCCTCCCTCCCTCCCCCTCCCTCCCTCCCTCCCTACCTACCTTCCTTCCCTATTTTCTTTCCTTCCTTCTCTTTCCTCCATCCCTCTTTCTCCCTCCATTCCCTTCCACCCTTTCGTTGTTCCTTCCTTCTCTTTTTCCTTCCCTCCCTCTTCCTCCTTCCCTTCCAACCATTAGTCCTTCCTTCCTTCCTTCTCTCTTTCCTTCCTTCTTCCTTTCCTTCCACCTTTTTGTCCTTCCTTCCTCCCTCTCTCCCCCTCCCTCCTTCCCTCCCTCCCTACCTTCCTTCCCTATTTTCTTTCCTTCCTTCTCTTTCCTCCCTCCCTCTTTCTCCCTCCATTCCCTTCCATCCTTTCGTCCTTCCTTCCTTCCTTCCTTCCTTCCTTCCTTCCTTCCTTCCTTCCTTCCTTCCTTCTCTCTTTCCTTCCCTCCCTCTTCCTCCTTCCCTTCCAACCATTAGTCCTTCCTTTCTTACTTCTCTCTTTCCTTCCTTCTTCCTTTCCTTCCACCTTTTTGTTCTTCCTCCCTCCCTCCCTCTCTCCCCCTCCCTCCCTTCCTACCTACCTACCTACCTACCTACCTACCTACCTTCCCTATTGTCTTTCCTTCCTTCTCTTTCCTCCCTCCCTCCCTTCCTTCCCTCCCTCTTTCTCCCTCCATTTCCTTCCATCCTTTCGTCCTCCCTTCCTCCTGAAACCTAGCAAAAGGCCAAAGCCTAAGAGTTGAGAATTAATCCCAGAATGTCTCCTGATTTATCTAACACTTCCCTTGGTCTTTGGTGTCCACCTGAGCTTTGCTTAAGAATCTTGCACCTTTTGGCCCCTGCTGTTGATAAAAACATGAAAGTAAGTTGGGCTCAGGGAAGCCTTTGCTGCAATACACCTTGAACATGCCTCAGGGCTCCATTGTTTTCCCCAGAACAAACTGGCCTGTCTAATCCCTCCAGGAATTTGTCATCATTCTCATAT